>NW_024096667.1:600000-805000 GCF_016545835.1 Crotalus tigris
CACACATATTCTGGACAGCTGAATTTCATCTATCAGCTGGGTATAATGGCTTTCCAAAAACTCAGTTAGTTAGCAGTGCAGTTGGGAGTTTAAAAAGAAGAATCTGCCTTTAGAGATTCCTAAGAAATACAGTTTTGTTGAAGTCCGACATGAACTAGCCTGTTCCACAATTCCTGCACTAATGAATAGATCTGAGCTTATTTTCTCATGGCTTTCAAACTTTACAGACAGTTTTGAATGATCTTCTCTCAGCCTCTCTCTGTATTCGTTAAAGTTGTCAGTCTGGGACTTCTGACTTGACATCATGGTGCTGCGGACACAGGAAGATGGGGCTCCATCTTTTATGCCTGAATTCGCTCTGCTGGGGGACCCTATAAAGGGTCAAAAGTCACCCCATAGAGGCGACAAGCAAGAAGAGGACCCCCGTTTGATCACAGGAGTGCAGTGGCCCTTCCATTTGATCTGGGGAAGCCCTCCAGACAAGCAGGGGAAGGACTGGCCATATTAACATGGCCAGTCACAAAGCTGCTGACAGCCGAAGTCAAAAGTACCACCAAGCAACTTTCAAGCAATGCGGATGTAACTGGATGAGACCTGATCCTCTCTTTAAGATTCTAAGTTTTATTTCCTGAAAAAGCTGCCCAAAACATTTTTCCCCCTGTGAGGAGAGAGGGAAGAGAATTTTTACCCCACCCTCTAAGAAAAGCGGCAACTAACTACCCAGAGAAAACAGAGCAACCATAAGATTAATTGTAATCTAATTGGATATATATTCTTTTGAAACTTGGGGACTAAAAGTGTTCTTTTTTCTTATTGGAGACTGTTTTTTTAAAAAAAAATACTTGAAAAACCACCATATAAATTTTGGACTTAAAAAGCTATAAAACGGCATTGGTGACATTTTGTGGTGAATTACGGTATTACAATTTATTATTGCCTAAAAGAAACCTGACTTGAAGTCCAGACTTCAGATAAAATTTGTTTGGCCTTGACAGCTACTAACTTTGAAAAACCCAGCTGCAAAGAAGGGATTTCTGGGCGGCTTATCTGTGTGGCAGAGATAATATACTGTTTTGGAAGCTGGCCTGCCTGAACTATGAATGTAAACTTTTACTGACTCTCAGCTATGCTTGGGGAACTGCTTTCCTATTTCCCTGAATGAGAAACATATATTATTACACGAGATGATGGAACACCTTAGATTATAAATTCTTACTTGATAAACAATTTCTATTATAAAGACCATCTATAAAACCACCTATAAAACGTGAAACAGCTACAAAAGACAAAAATTAGTTTTAACGTTTGATTCTAAAGTCTTCAACTTAACATATTATTAAGAAAATATGGGTAAAGATCAGGAAAAAATCCTTTCCATGTTGAAATCAATACACAAAACTATCATTTCAGCTTGTGATAAAATAAGAAGCAACACAAAGGAACAATGTTCTAGCTTAAATATACAAACCCAGATCTTGATTACAAGCAAAGAAATAACAATGCAGAAAACAAAAGGAAAATTGGAACAACTAAACACTAAGACAGAGGACCCAACTGATGAACAGACCGAGCCAACTGAAAATCAGAAAATGGAGTGACAACATTGAAAATGGAAAAGACTTTTCACAAATCAAGAAATCAGAATATATTTGAGGAAAATGAAGAAGAACAGATTGAATGGAAGATAAAGTTATTAGGACAATTATGGGAAATTTGAGTAACATTATTGGCAAGCCCACAGGGGCTTGACACCTGCACCAGGGAGCATGGCAACCCACACAGGCATGCCCTCGGCTGCAGAGGTTACCATTATTTTTCCATGTATAAGATGCTGCACTTGTATAAGACGCAGATGAGTTTTGAACAGGATGTTTGCAGGAAAAGATAGTATCTTATACATGGAAAAGTATGGTAATAAAATATTAGTTGTCAGTCTGTATCCATTCACTGAAGGACTTTATTGAAAATTGGGGACTGTAAGCTGCCATGCTGGTCCAGGGAAGGGTAAAAAATGGAAGGATAGTTTTATATAATATACATATACACACACATTCCTAGTTTTGGGGTGAGGCCACACGTAAAAATTAAGCTAGGGAAGGGATGGAGCTACCCCACATGCCCTGCACCTGCTTACCATTGCAGCCAGGCCTCCCATGAATCAACACTTGCTTCACCTTGCTGGCCCACTTCTTCTGCGGTGCCCCCAGGCCAGTGGTGGGATTCAAATATGTGAAACAATAGGTCCTCTGTGTAGATGCCGCTTCCGGAAGTCCAATTTGGGCTTGAGCAACAAAAAATTAGCTACTGGTTCTGCCAAAGTAGTGTGAACCAGCTGAATCCGACTACTGCCCCTGTCCTATATTTTGCCATCAGAGGCCTTCAGAAAAAGTCTCTGTAGTTGAGCACCAAGCTACGGATTGAATCCATAGTTTGGCTCTCAGCTGCAGAGGCCTTTCCTTCAGCTGCAGAAGAAGTGGGCCAGCTGGGCAGGGCTGTTGGTGCCACTGCTGCAAGGCGACACCATGGAAAAGACACAGTCTAGGACTGTAAAAAGAGTGACTGGCCCTAGCATGTTTCCACACTGAAGAGAAGACTAGAATCAGGGTCTCCAAACTCTGAGTCTGGCACATTCCTCATTACACCAACTTTCTTCACATTTGTATGCAGTGCTTTTTTTCTAAAAAAAAAAAAAAAGTGCCGGAACTCACACACGTCATACAACCTGCCTTGCCTACCCTACAAGGTTCCATCCAAAAAAGGTGCCGGAACTCCGTTCTGGGCATTCTCTGAGAAAAAAAGCCCTGTTTGTGTGTATATATGTGTGTATGAAAAAATGCATTTAAACCTAGGCAGCTTATGAGAAAAAAGGTTTAAACAACATTTAAAGGAAAATGTTAATATGTGTACTTAAAACAAAGAAAAAAGCAAATACAAAAAAGTGGTAGATCAGATAGACATGTAAATGCATACAAAAGGTGTTTTAGTATCTAGAAAATTCTCACTCAGTATTCTGAAAACCAGAAATGCAAACAAGATTTACAAACATGATTGGCAAATGTAGTATCTGTTTGTCCATTAGGAAACTTTTAAAGCAGCTCTGAGTGTTATTTCCACTTTAAATAATAATAGCTCAAAGGGACCAAACTTCTTCCATCCCTCACTTCGCTCTGATGGGCCAAATGTTATTTGTTCACTAGGAATTTGAGGCTAAGCCATTTGTAAAAGTAGAAATGAAATGCAGATATTAAAATAGTGCAAGCAGGCAAGCAAGTTCATTTATATACACACAACTCTGGCTTTCTATTTTGCACTCACGAGGTAATCAGCTGCTGAGCAGAAAAATAGGGACAGTTTGATTCACTCAGAGCTGGCTGTCTTTTATCCTGCATATTAGCCTGCAGCTGATCCATTCTCAGTGCCCTTTTGGGGGTCTATGATCTTTGCCCAGTTTTTGGGATCTTTAGTGACCAGAGCCTCGGGAAAATCCTTCAGTGCAGTTATCACAGAGCAATTATTCAATTTCTTTAGACTTCTTGAAATTCAAAGACATAACTTATGGCAATGGTTAAGGACTAAAACAAATGGCTTCGGTCTTGTTTTCAATCAGCCCTTATGACTTCATTTTGTAGTGAGTGATTTGGCTTTTCACAAAGAATGATACTAGCAAGTCCCAGTTGCAAAGAATTATTGCTATTTCTTTTGAATGGGAAAGGATTCAAATGTGGGCATCCATTTCTCCCTAGATATCATCAACACATCATGATTACTGAAAGAAATTCAACAAGGAAATTCAACAAGGAAATTCAACAATTTCAACAAGAAATTCAACAGAGTTGATGAAAGTCAGGCAGTATACAAATTTAGTAAATTGTTGTTGGTGGGTTGCATAGTCAGCCAGATGCATAGACTGAATTTGGCATTTTTATCCACTTATCAAGTCCAAAGGATCTGGGATAGGCAGATATTGTTGTTTGATGGTGATAAAGCTATTGTCACAGGATGTATGTTGTTTCAATGCACCATTGTTGCTTCATTGTCATGCTGTTGTTTACCAGTCTGTCATCTCCTTTGGGACAACCATGATCTGAATGACTGAGAATCTCCATAGACATTTAGCTATGCACTTTGGGATGAACGCCCTTCAAATGGTGCAGGAGTATGAAAAAATTTCCAAAAATTGCAAACTACAGGAACCATTTGCGCTTCAGTTTGAGATGCAGACAACAAAGACTCATTCCCAACAGCCTGTGCCTGTGTTCAACAGTGAAAGGACACAGGACAGAAAACATCCTGCAGAAAGCACAGTTCCACAACACAGTCCTTTCAATAGTTCCAAGAAAGCTCCACACCCATTTGCACTATTCAACTGACCCTGAGGACACAGACAAACCTCCACGTGGCCTCAACAATTCTCTAAAAGAATGTAAATGACCAGCTGTCTGCAAGGAATATAAATGCTTCCATTCCTCACCATCCAGCTGAAGAAGCTTCTGGGATGATAAGTGAAACATCTTCAGAGAAAAACAAGGAAGTCCAGTTGCCTCTTGAAAAAGCACCTTTGGGAATGAATGAATGAATGAATGAATGAATGAACGAATGGGTTGTGAGAAACCAGGAAGAAAAAAGAATAAAGTAGATGGATCATAGAGATTATTAGACATTCCCAGAAAAACTACATGAGCATTTTTTCCACCGAGTTGCCAAGAGTCAGGCTTGATATCAGCAAGAAAATAATTCCTTTTCTTCTCTTTTGCCAATATTCAAGACTGATGGTATTGCTGCATATTTGGCCTCTATGAACAAGGCCAAGAGTCAAGGAAAAAATCTGGATGGCCACAGAACCTGTCCATCCATATATACAGTATTTTATTTAAGAATTGCTTTAATTCTGTTCAATGGATTCCTTAAAACGGAGCATTTTTTTCATGGAAATCTGAAAAAGATTGGCCTGCTTTAATGAATAACAGAGATGGGCTATGCTCATCTGAATCACTTTCTAAGTATGCTTAGCCCAGACTTGGAAGCTACAGCTGGTCCTGTATATAGCAACACAATAATTATGGATGCATCAATATGCTAATGTGACAGTTATTTTGTGATCTGCACACCTCACTAGTGGGCTTCTAAGATGCTGGTGGTCATTTTTAAAGTTCTTTATGACATAAGCCTGGATATGTGCAGGACCAGGTGACTCCAACAATCTTCACCTGTCCTATAAATCTTACATGGTTGATATGTTCCAGGTCCCTTCAAGTAAACAATGTTATTTTAGGAGACAGCTAGAGTAGAATAGAATAGAGTTGGAAGGGACCTTGGAGGTCTTCTAGTCCAGCCCCTTGCTCAAGCAGGAGAATCTATACTATTTCAGATAAGTGACTGTCTAGCCTCTTCTTAAAAACCTCCAGTGATGGAGTGCCCATGATTTCTGAAGGCAAGCTGTTCCCACTGGTTAATTGTCCTCACTGTTAGGAAGTTTCTCCTTAATTCCAGGTTGCTTCTCTCTTTGGTCAGTTTCCAACCATTGTTTCTTGTGCTGCCTTCAGGTGCCTTGAAGAATAATTTGATTCTCTCTTCTTTGTGGCAGCCCCTCAAATACTGGAATACTGCTATCATGTCACCCCTGTTTCTTCTTTTCTTTAGACTAGCCAAGCCTAAGTCTTGCAGCCATTCTTCATATGTTTTAGTCTCCAGGCCTTTGATCATGTTAGTTGCTCGTCTCTGAACTTTTTCCAAAGTCTCAACATTTTGTTCGTAGTATGGTGACCAAAATTGGTTGCAATATTCCAGATATGGTCTTATTAGGGTTTTATAAAGCGGTACTAATACTTCACGTGATCTTGATTCTATGCCTCTGTTTATACAACCCAGGATTGTATTAGCTTTTTTGGCTGCTGCTGCACACTGCTGGCTCATGTTTAAGTGATTGTCTAGTAGGACTCCAAGGTCCCTCTCACAGTTACTGCTTTTGAGCCAGGTTTTGCCTAATATGTACTTATACCTTTGATTTTCCCTGCCTAAATGTAAAACTTTGCTTTTCTCCACATTAAAATTTATTTTGTTGGATCCTGAGCTTGTTTTCTGGGGTGTTGGCTACTCCTGCCAGTTTATATCATCTGCAAATTTGATGAGTTCCCCTTCTATTCCATCATCTAAGTCATTTATGAAGATATTGAAGAGTACTAGGCCTAAGATGGAACCTTGTGGGACCCCACTGCTTACTTCTCTCCATGTGGATGTAGTGCCATTGAGGACTACTTGTTGAGTATGGTTTGTCAGCCAGCAACAAATCCATCTCTGGTAATGATGTTGTCTATTCAACATTTTTCTAGCTTACCAAGAAGTAGGTTGAGGTCTACTTTGTCGATACTGAAATCTAAGTAGATTATGTCCACAGCATTTCACTGGTCTACTAATTTAGTCACTTTATCAAAGAATGAAATAAGATTGGTTTGGCATTATTTGTTTTTAACAAACCCATGCTGGCTACTAGTTATAACTAGTTTGCTTCTAGTTGTTTGCAGATCTGTTTTTTGATTATCTTTTCCAGGATCTTCCGAGATATTGATGTTAAACTGATTGGTCTGTAGTTTCCTGGGTCTGTTTCTCCCCCCCCCCTTTCTTGAAGATGGGAACCACATCACCCTTTTCCAATTCTCAGGTACTTTCCTGGTGCTCCAGGATTTTTGAAAGATATGGTACAATGGTTCTGAGTTAACATCTGCCAGCTCCTTCTGAACTCTGGGATATAATCTGTCAGGAGACATTGGAGGTGTGCCTTCTTTGTGGCACACCTACCCTTTGGGATACAGTGGATCTGAATTTGATCTCCTCAAATGCCCTACAGCCTTAACCAGCCTCAGAAGGATAATTAAGGTTATGTTCTTCTTACAGGCTTTGATCTAGGACAGTTTGTGGCTGCAATATGTTTGATTTTATTTTTTTTCCCCAGCAGAAATGTGTTTTATTGTTATGATCTTTTAACTCAACTTTAATTCTTTGTAAGTCAGTCTAGATTCCTGGGTGACTGGGTTTCCTTAGAAACTGATTGATTGATTCAATATATAAATAATATTCTAATCTAATTCCGGGTTGTCTTAACAGCTAATATCAGCTCTCAAAGGTTACAGCTGGGTTCTGTTTTTTGTATGAAAATTCCAGAAGGTTGAGACATGAATGGATACAAGCAGATGAATTTGCAAATGTTTATATTCAGTGCATATCTGAGCTATAATCCTATAATAGGTTGAAATGCTTACTGAATATTCAGTTCCTACCAGTATCACTGTTTGAGAAACAATTAAAGAAATGTCACATGTTGTAATGAGAACACAGTACTTTGCCATGCTAAGTGCAAAAACCATGAAGGAAAGCAATATTTCTGCACACTATATCATAAAGAGTTCCACTGTAGGTGAATTATGGCTCACTTCTGCTGCTTCATAACTATATCATGAATCAAATTGCATACATTTCTATAAATTGTAATTGGCAATATTAGTTTATAAACAATTTTCAGCAAATTTTATGTGAAGATTGTAGTCATCTGGGACATGGGAAGTTACTCTTTTCATTCTTAATGTTTTAGCTCAGCTACTTTAATCTTCTAAACTAAACCCTCACAGCTGCACAGTCTAATGTCCAAGATATGTTTTTGGAATTTTTTTTTTCATGCAAGCAATCCAAAATGGCATTCTGCCAACAACTGACCTTCTGTTATGTGGAAAATCACAAATGACAATGGTTCATGATCTAACATTTCAAGATGCAGGATAATCTTTATGTTGTTATGCCATGTGCTTAATGCCCAAATAGAAGTTCATACACTGAAACAAAGGTCAGATTAAAAAAAAAAGATTTTGGTGAAAGATTAATTTGCCACAAGTGCAAATTAATGAAGTGCAAGAGAAATAAATAGACAATGAAAAAGGAAAGATTAAATCCCTTTACAATTCACTATTGAAGCACTATTCAATCTAAAGGTGAAAAAAATATACAATATATACAATATATGTATGTATGTATGTATGTGTGTGTGTGTATTATTTTACTTCACATTATATATATATATATATATATATATATATATATATATATATATATATATATATATATATATATATATATATATAAAATGTGAAGTAAAATAAGGTGATCACCAGGATAAAATCATAAACACAAATGTTTAATCTACAAAACCAAGCTTTCGTCGGCCACACTACCAACATCGTCAGGGTATAAAATGCTGGGTCCAGGAGTCCGTTTTTATGTGGCCGGCTGCCTCTGCGCTTTGACCCTGGATCGGGTTATAGGTCCGCCCATCAGCATCGGCTGTGTAGTTCTTAAAGGGGCCATTTCTAAAGTTGTCCTCTCCTCTCCAATTGCTGTTGTTTTCTTTGTGCATGTGTGGGTGCCTGGAGATCCACTGTTCATCCGCTCCCGGTGGTCCCTCCCCACCCCCTCATTCATTTTAGTTTGCCTCTGTTTGCCTCTAGCCCAGCCTTTACTTTTCTGAATTTTCCTTGTATTTCTTCCAATATTTTCCAACTGTCTGGCACAGAAGCTTGTCTGCAGCATATGTTCTATGATTTTTATAAGATCAATGCTTTTGCATTTGCATTAACATCCTTTCACAATTATTGGATGGATAATATGTGGTTTCAACTTTTTTTCCACATTTATTTTTTTCAACGGAGTTAAGAACATTATCTTGTGACACTACTGTAAGTCTCAACTATTCAGATTCACATCCTGAAAACATTAATACAAGCATAAATATTGCCTGTAATAAAGTGGATCTAAAAATTAAGCTACTTTTCAATTTCCAATTTTCCTTAGATTCTTGCTATCACCCAAAAATTCAACCATTTTTCAACCTACTTGTTTTTAAATTATGATTGTTACCTTAATATTAAAACTGAAATCATTTTTCTGGCTCTTTTATGCAAGAGTTTGCCCTTTTTATTTTCCACATTTTGACAAATTTTCCACTTTCTGAAGGAAATCTCTTCTTTATTAGATTACTTGATAATACTGTCAATTAACTATTTTGTCTAAGGAGACAATATAATTAATATTGAATTGCATATATGAAATAGCAGTGATTCTAACAGAATAACAGAGTTGGAAGGGACCTTGGAGGTCTTCTAGTCTAACCCTCTGCTTAAACAGGAAACTCTATACCATTTCAGAAATATGGTTGTCCAATCTCTTCTTATAAACCTCCAGTGTTGGAGCACCAACAACTTCTGTAGGCAAGTTGTTCTTCTCTTTAAGATACATCATTTTTGAGATACTGGGAAGTCTTGAATGCTAAGCGTGATTGGGTTTTGTTAGTAAATGGATGGGATGCCATGAATGAGTTTGGGAAGGAGAAATAATCCCAGCAGATGACTGCTTGCATGGCTGTGTCCACAAAGTTGCCAAGATGCAAGCTATATTTAAAAGATAAATTACTTTTCATTCACTGTTTGTCATCCTATGTGATATTGTTTTCAGTATATCTTTACTTCTCCTTCCTAATGCATTTGTATTGGGAAATGACTGTGGTTTATTAGCTATATGCATTTCATCCATTTTTCAGTATACATAATACATCCTATGTCATTGGAGAGAATCTCATTGCCCTAAGCCTTTCAAACCTTCCGGAATTTTTCTAATCATGGGTTATTGTATATACATAACCCCTGAGCTCTCCAAATACTTTGTAAATGCAGTGAAGACAAATGGTTTTAAACTCATCTGACAATAATTTCACGTCCTACATAAGGAAAGCAATGTTTGCATTTCTGTAAGGACTTAATGGGATTAATATTATTGCTGTACCACCAGAATCATTAGACAACATGCCACAGGAATGAAGTGCAGCATTTGGAATAAGGCAAAAAGAAAGGAGACATAATTAAGTTGTTAAATTAATTCGTCAAAGTCAGGTAGACTTTCAGCGAATCATATACTTCAGTTAAATTCCCTACTCTGGAGTTATTAAAAAATGTAAATACACTGTATTAATATAAATTTTCAAATAAATGAATGAATAAAGTTTTGACTTGTATGATAACAGTATTGGCCCTTCCTCTTTAAAATTTCAGCTTCCAGGGACCTGCAAGTTTTCATCCTCCATGTGGAATGAACCCATTTTGTGTCCTTGTCTCAGCTGGGGATACGTTATGTCCTCCATATATTTAAGGCAAAGAGAGTGGGTCCCCAGAGTGAATTTCTCTCCATGCCTTGTTTAACAATCTTTCTCTCTCTCTCTACCCCATTCAAAAGTATACTTGGCACATTCCTTGGCATCATTCTGAGAGGCTGTTAAGATGAAATTCAGCTGTAGGGCCTTTGAAAATTAACATCATGATAATCCTGAGTTGATATAGCTCTGGTGCAACAGCTGTATGTGAGGCTGCCCTTGAAGAGTTTCTGGTAGCTTTAGCTGGTGCAAAATACAGCTGTATGGGCAGCTATGTGTACCTCTAGAAATTCTATATGCTGCATTCAAGGTGCTGGTTTTGACCTTTAAAGCTCAATAAAGCATAGGGCTGGGTATCTGAAAGATAGGGCTAGGTCAGGGTTAGGGTTAAAGTTATTTCTCCTTGATTACATCTACTCATCCCAGCAAGTCCAGCAGAAGAGGATGTTGCTAGGGAGCTTCATATGTCAGAACCTAGGAAACAACCTTTTTCCGCCATGGCATTGTGCTTTGGAATATCATTTGTTACAGCCCTTATAGCTTTCCAGAATGCACTCAGAATGGTTTGCTTCCCCCCCCCCCCATAGAACTGGGAATCCTCTGGCGGTATAGAGCTCATGCTTTGGTGCCTCATATGTAGCATTCTCATTTTTAATCCTTGCAGAATCTTGTTCTTATTTATGTTGAAGTTGCTTAAAGTGGATTTTGTGATATGTTTTAATTGTTGGTTATATTGTACATCACCCAGAGTCACCTTATATGAGATAGGCAGCCATATAAATTTGATAACTAAATAAGTGTATTCAATGATATTTATTTCTAAGTAAGCATACACACCAGTACAATATGGTCTTGCAATCTTATCAAGCAACTTCACTCTGTTTCTGGCCATTTCTTGAAAGCACCCAATCGAAAATCAATATGACTACTTTTAACTCAATATAATTTAAGTAAATTTGCCAGGCAACATGTACATAATGAATGACAAGGCATCAGATTTTGTTTGGAAAAAAAAAATAGTTACACAATGTGCCAGATTTTTTTTTATTTTTTTCAACTTTAAAATAATGTGATTATATTTCCAAACAAATGTGGTCTCAGCTAGTCTTCCCCACTTTAGCCAGACTAAGACAAAACTTCTTTTAAATTAAAACATTTCCTTATTTCTCTTCTGATAAGATAGAACACTACTCTTGTTAAATAAGACATCATTCAGAATTCTCAATTATTTTATTGTTGTTAATGGTAGTGGTAGAACAAAACTATAACACTATATCTCTTTTAATCTCAGAATCACCTTTTAAAAAAAAATCAGAAAAAAATTGGTAATTGCTACTGAATATGCCATATCCCTCCAAATAAAAATAACCACTCACAATCCAATCACACACAATCACACTCAATAACCAATCACAATCACACACAATAACCAATCACAATAATTAAAAATAAGAATGGTCCAGAAATTAAGGTACCCTTCAAGTTTACTTTATGTTAGAATGAACCTTTTTTTAAAAAATAAAAAAATATATATATAGCTGGTAATTGCCTGTGAATATCCACAAATGTTTCCATACCCCCCAAATAAAAATAACCAAACAACAATCACAAACAGCATGCATTTTAAAAATAAGAGAAAATACAGTACACACTTCAGCTTCACTTTATATTAGAATGAATTTGTTTATTTGACAGTATTGGTATTAGTATTTCTGGCCCAAGTGGCATCTTTTTTTCAGATGAAAATAGAATAATACTGATGGTGTTATTGGAATGCTGACAATATATCACCCCCAAATTTTCAGTGATAGCACCTGGCAGCTTACGTAATAGTGTTTCTAACAAATATAAATATTGTGGAATTTCACAGTGCAGGTCTTGTTGAGAAGAACTATACTGTACTTTTGAGTTTTCATGATTTTGGCTAGTAAAGTAAGAGCAGAAATACCAAGTTAAGTCCTTCCAATTTCTATTATTGTAGGAACTCCTGAGACAGATAATGGCATTCATCGGTAAATGAACACTTTCTGTTCAGTTAGGGTTAACCATTTTAACCTAAGCATATGCATTCTTCATGCTAAAACTATTGGGAAAAGTAATTAACAATGTGCTTTCTTTTCCAAATACTATTTCTCCTTTGCCTTAAGATTAGGAAAGACAGCATGATCCTTGTGAATGGATATTTGCAATTAGGGTTACACTGGATCAGAAATAACAAGACTCAAAGGACACATCAAATTGGATTTGTCTTTTAGAAGACAGTTAATGTCCTGGAAAGTAACTCCAACTGAGGATATTTTGCACGTACTGTAAAGCCTTTGTTTTTCAGGAGCAATTGTAGCTCTGGTTGTTGGCTATTAGGGTTTTGAAAATAAAAGAGGCTTGAATAATATTCTCCACACTTGGCTGACCTCTAGTTTTAATAGTTACTAGACAATCCATGACCTGTTGACTCATCCTTTTAGAGATATTTCCTTATCTAAACAAAGAAGCAGAATGAGCACAGGCAGGAAAAAAGCAGTCAGAGCAGGAGTGATTTGTGACTTTCTGCTGGCTTCCCCATTGACTTTGCTTGTGGGAAGTTTGTGTCTAAGAATTTTAATATAGAATATAGAGTAGACTACCCATGAAATAATCATAGAATTTTCTTATCTAAACAAAGAAAGAGAATAATGAAAGGGCAAAAAAACAGTGGGACCAGGAGCAATTTCTGATTTTCTACTGTCTTCCCCATTGATTTTGCTTGTAGGAAACTGGCAGGGAGTATCAGAAATCATGATTACATAAATGTGTCTGATCCTGGCAGTGTCCTGCAGTGGACACAAGTTTATGAATACAACAGCTGTAATGATTTTTGAAATTTCATTTCCACAGAGAAATGGATTACAGATTTGTACACATTCTTTGAGGGACCTTTATACAAAAAATATTGCTCTGTGGTGCAGTTTTTGCTAATTGAAGTAGGCATGGGAATTTTATTAGTATATAAACAGATAAGTAATGTGTATGATTGTAATTGAAAAATGGCTTAAATTCCTCTAGCCAGAACAATTGTAGCAAAGGCAAGCAAGAGTAGTACCAATTGTAATAGATGCCTTGGGTGTAATCCCAAAACAACTGGAGCACCACTTGAACACCATTGGCAATTGCAAAAGGTGACTTTACTTGGAACAGCTTCCATCCTGCGACAATATCTGTAACATCACCAAACATCCAGATCTGCCTATCCCAGGTCCTTGATTAGGACTTGATAGGTAGACAAAAATGCCAAACCCAGTCTGACTATGTGGTTGTGGGGCTTGTGTACTCTGAAGAAGATGAAAGCTATGCCAGAGTTTCAACCCTACTGGACAGGTCTCATCAGAGGAGTCAGACAAAGAGTGTCTCTCCCATAAAAAATATGGTGAGACGTAAATTTCAGAAAGCCATAGTGGCTCAGATGTTGCCCAGGTTAACAAGGTCCATGCTAGATGTTGGAGTTCCTGAATATCTGGTGAAAAATGGGTTACAGGACTTAGGACTGTTGGCTGAGCAACCAGGGCCCGCAGCTGCAGAACTACTGGAAGAAAAGGTGTTTACCTGTCACAGATACACAGTGATTGAAAACAAAGAAATAACGATCTGTTACTACAGATCAAGTCCAACAAGAAGAGGATATCTAAAACGAATGCACCAGTTCTGGAAAGAACAACATCCAGAATCAGAAATAACAGAACAGAGACTAGCAGATCATTGCTAATTTATAATACGAAATAAAGTATTCACAGAAACAGAATTGGATGAACTGCAAAGGTTTACCCAGGGCAAAGAAATCGAAGCCTTGCCAGAAGTAATTCAGAATGTAGAGGCAAACCAGGGGGAGTTGGCAGTGAAGGAATCTAGCAGAGATATACAACCAGGCACCTCTTTCTCAGGAAGAACAAAACCTTCTAACTAAAGAAATAAAAGACTTGAAACAAAGAATAACTAAGCATCTACAACAGCACAAAAACAACAGAATAAGGATGCCTGCACTGAAGCTTGTTCCAAAGAAACAGCTAGCACAAGCATTAAAAGATGCCAATACTGCAATATCAAGTATAAGCACCAATTCACTGCAAGAAACAAACCAAAGTAATGTACAGCATAGCTGCAGTTATAACTGAATACCTGGGATGCAAAATGAACAAAGAAGAAAACAAACAGTGCACCACAAAAATGGAAGGTTAGACTAGAAAATAAGATAAGCAAATTAAGATCACATGCAAGCAAACTAGAACAGATGAAAGAAAAGAAGCTGAAGAACAAGAAGACCAAAGAATACCTAATCAAGAAATGCCACTTAGAATCAAGGACGATCAAGGAAGCACTGGAAATAATAAAGCAGCAAATAACAGCTGTAGCCAGGAAAATCAGTAGATATGAAGCTCAAATTACAAATTATAGGCAGAACCTCCAATTTCAATCCAATCAGAAACATTTCTACCAATCCATCAATGGAGAAACTGCAATGAATCAGTCAATACCTGATAAGGAAGAAACAATGCAGTTCTGGAAGCAGATATACAACAATGATGCGGCTTGGTTAAAAGAGGTGGATGCAAATAAAACAGAAGTTGAAATGAAAGAACTAATAATAACAACAAAAATAGTAGAAAAAAGAGCAAGGAAGATCAAAAATTGGGCAGCACCAGGTGAAGATGAACTGCATGGGTTTTGATTGAAACATCTAACTGTTATATACTCACTCATTGCCAAGCAGTTCAACAATATATTACAAGGAGGAGAAATTGAAAAGTGGAAAACAACTGCGAAAACCTAATATTGAAAAATCCAGCAAAAGGGGCAACAACAGGCAACTACAGGCCAATTACCTGTTTACCAACAATTTTCAAATTGCTAACTGGTGTGATAGCAGATGCAGTACAACAGCATCTAGTTGAAAACAATCTCTTTCCACCTGAGCAGAAAGGAAACCAGAGGAACAAAAGATCAACTCCTAATAGACAAAATGATCTTGGAAAACTGCAAGAAAAGGAAGACCAACCTGAATGTGGCATGGATTAACTACAAAAAGGCATTTGACTCTCTGCTACATGACTGCATAATCAAGTGCCTAGAAGTAACAGAAGTCAGTAGAAACATCAGAAAATTTGTGCAAAGATCAATGGCACAATGGAAGACGCAGTTGCAGGTTAATGGTAAGAGACTGGGAGAGGTTAATATCAAGAGAAGAATATTTCAAGGAAATTCATTATCACCATTACTATTTGTTATTGCACTGTTTCCTCTGTCAACAATACTGAATAACTCAGGACATGGCTATCAAACATCAAAAACATCTGCCAGTCTATCCCATCTCCCTTACACGGATGATCTGAAGCTGTATGGAAAAACATCATCTGAAATAGAATCACTGCTCAACACCATCCTTATATATAGCCAAGATATTGCAATAGAGTTTGGCTTGGACAAATGTGCCACACTTACTATCAAACAAGGAAAAATAGTGAAAACTGAAGGAATCAAGATGCCCCACGAAAATAACATTAAGAGTCTGGATGAGGAAGATTATTACAAATACTTGAGTATCCTTCAAGCTGACAACGTCAAGCACACTGAAGTCAAGAAAACGACTAGAGGTGAATACATCAAGAGAGTGAAGAAGATCTTAAAATCCAAACTCAATGGAGGAAATACCATGAAGGTAATCAACACCTGGGCAATTCCAGTCATTAGATACACAGCTGGAATAGTGGACTGGACTCAAGCTGAACTAAAAGCAATGGATAGGAAAATAATGACAATGAGTCATGCCCTTCATCCACGCAGTGACATTGACAGACTCTATCTACCAAGGCAAATAGGTGGGTGTGGAATGCTACAAGTACATCAGATGGTTGAAGAAGAAAAAATGACTTTGGAAGAATATCTGAAGGACAATGATGAAGATGCACTGAAATTAGTATATCAGGAAGGCTTACTAACTACTGGAGAGACCAAACTGGTCTGTAAGAAAGACCAAATGAAGAACAGAATAGAGGCATGGGAAGACAAAGCACTACATGGCCAGTACATTAAAAAAATAGCTGGTAAAGCAGATAATAACAAGACCTGGCAATGGCTAAGAACAGGAAAATTGAAGAAAGAGACCGAGGGACTAATTCTGGCTGCAGAAGACCAAGCCTTAAGGATAAATGCATACAAAGTCAAAATTGAGAAGACAGCAATAAACAGTAATTGCTGCCTATGCAAAAAAGCTGAAGGAACAGTGGACCACCTGGTAAGCTGCTGCAAGAAGATCACACAGACTGACTACAAGCAGTGGCATAACAAAGTAGCAACAATGGTGCATTGGAAGATCTGCAAGAAATATCATTTGCCTGTAAGCAAGAACTGGTGGGATCATAAAATAGAGAAAGTCATAGAAAATGATAAAATTAAACTGCTCTGGGACTTCAGAATTCAAACAGACAAGCACCTGCAACATTACACCATGGATTTAACAATTGTCGATAAGAAAGACAAAAAAGTCTGGATAGTGGAGTGGCAGTGCCTGGAGACAGCAGAATAGACGAGAAAGAACTGGAGAAGATAACACAATACAAAGACCTACAAATAGAAATAGAAAGACAAAGGCAAGCAAGGGTAGTACCAATAGTAATAGGCACCTTGGGTGCAATCCCAAAACAACTGGAGCACCACTCGAACACCATTGACATTGACAAATTCGCCATTAGTCAATTGCAAAAGGCGGCCTTACTAGGAACTGCTTCGATCCTGCAACAATGTCTGTAATACCATCAAACATTCACATCTGCCTATCCCAGGTCCTTGGGAAGGACTCGATAGGTAGACAAAAATGCCAAATCCAGTCTGAACATCTGGCTGACTGTGCGATGATCAATAATAATAATAATAATTCACTGAGTTGTCCTCTAAATATCTTGTTTTCCGATTATTTTGGAAGTACCTTTATGATTGTCAGCCAGTTTGGTGTAGCAGTTTGAAGCATCAGTCTAGAAACCAGGATACTAGTTCTGCCTTAGGCATAAAACCAGCTATGTGACAGTTATTGTTTCTCACATCTAGAAAGAAGGCAATACCATAGCATAGCAGTTTTGAAAATATTGCCAAGAAAGTGCAAAGTTTTGTGCAAGCAGCCATCATGAGTCAAAACTGATCTGAATGCTCTCACTTGCACCCTTTACTATTATCAATATGAACCATCAATATTTGAACTCTTCTAAGGAGATCCAATTCCAGTTTCTGGTTGATTATATTTCTCCATTAATCAGATATTGAACATGCATGCAATGGATATACTTCTGGAATGCATATAAAATATGTACTTGAGAAAATGTATATCAAAAATTTAATTAATTACTTCATTCAGCCACACAACACTCTCTGTGTGTGCACACGTGCACTTGTGTGTATGCATGTGAAAATGTGCATATAGCAGATTCTCTATGAACTACAACAGGATTAATTTAGGCATGAATACACAAAGAACAGATGTGAACTGGAATCAGATCAATTACCTTCATTAAAACAAAAGCAGATTGTTTTGTAATTTGTGTGTGTGCATGTACATAGCTTTCCAAGTGGTAAGCCAAATCAATATGGGTATCACCATAATCCTCAATATCATCTTTGGACTTAAATTAGATGTGCTTATAATTGACACCACAAAGATAATTTGTTCATATGCATTTCTTTCAAAGCTGGTTTAACTAATCTTGTTCTATTTCATAATCTCACTGTTTACTGGAATCTCTCCTGTCTCTTTCATGGAGTTATGGTGGTTTTTGTTTGTTTTTATTTTAGAGAAAAAGTTTTATTTTGCTTATGAAAGATAGTTATTTCTAAAAACATACTTGTGGAGATTGCTAAATAAAAATATGCCTGAATATAAATCAGATCTGCAAGTGTAGTCTTGGTCCTTGCAATGTCCTGACTGTTAAGTAATGTGGAAAAAAAATCAGTTTTAATTTTATGGTCAAGTTAAATTGAAGGCCAAGGAATTTAATTCTGTTCCAATGCCTTTGTTCAAATCTATCAAAGACTATGAGAGCCTTCAAAATGAATGTGCTTGGCAATATATCTGTATACTAATAATACTCATTATATTCTAAATAGTTTGAAAGGGAAATCATTCTAAACTCAAAATAGATGTTTAGGGATTATTCTTATTTTTAAAAGGACAACTTGCAGCAGTCATTTCAAATCAACATAGCAGCCATGTACATTAAGTCTAAAAACAGACAAAATGTTTCAAGCTCAAAATAGTTCAATACACTCTAAAGATTTGTTCTGAGCTTGGGGACAAAACAAGGGTATTTCATTTCACAATAAATGTCCTGACAACCTATGACTTACCTTGTTTAAAACAAGACAAAGCAAACTCTCCTAGCTAAATTTGTTAGCCAATATGTCAGTAAAAACAGTTGCTAGAGCTAATTCAGAAGAAAAGATAGTTTAGTGAGAAAAAGTTACTTAAGTTTCTGGCAATGCTGTGGACAGCCAAAAAACAAACAAACAAACAAATGGATAAAAGTACAGTTCAACTCAGAGTTCTCAGTCAAGGCATAAATAATCAGACACAAATTATCCTACTTCAGGTGTAGAATGCAAAGAGTTGGCTCTCTGAAGAAGACTCTAATTTTGGGAAAGGTGGAAGGAAAGAGAAGAAAATAAGCAGCAGTGTATGGGTCCAGTTATAGTAGCGATGAGTGCAGCATTTGAAGACTTGAACAACCAGGTTAAGAACAAATTGCAATGGAGAAAGTCTATCCATGTGGTTGCTAAGAATTGACAGTGACCTGATGGCACATAATCAATCAATCACAGAGAATAACAACTATTTTGGATCTTAGAAAAAAAAAAAGCCTGATTGGTAAACTTACTTTTGTTTTGTATGTAGGGAGGGAGGTACGTGTGGTATGCATATGTTTGGTATTGGAAATTACAGTTCACAGATTGAAATAAAATATATGATCACTTTGAGTTTTATACTGAGTTTCCAATTTATACATATGTGTGTTCTCAGCTGCTTTTACTAAATCTAGTGGATTTGATGGACATGTGTGACCACCTTTGGAAGGCAGGGAAAATGGAGACAAACAACATAATCTTAAACCTGGATGGGGTGTCTTGGCCCTCACTCAGGAATGGCTTTGCATTATTGCAGGAGCCATTTTTAAGATCACAAAGTCTCCCAAAGGAAAGCCCTAATGTTTGAGTCCTACAGTATGTGTGCTCTAAAGCTTGACAAAGGATTCCTTCCTCTAGACCAGCGATGGCGAACCTTTTAGAGATCGAGTGCCCAAAAACTGGCCTGCCTCCTGGCCCACCTCCCACCCACCCTCACTCTGCTCCCCACTCCGCCCACCCACAGGACCACTCACCACAGATCACCCAGGCAGCTTTACAGCACTATGGCAGCCATGCCCTCTGCCCGCATCCCACATCATCTGCACGTGATGTGGCACGAGGGTGAAGTCTTGCCCCTGCTTCCTGGCTGCCATGTGCTTGGCTGCACTGCTCCATGTGGGCTGTGCCTGGGGGAGCCTCTCCTCCGGGCAGGCAGCTGGTGAGGAGGGGGTTGCAGGGAGTTGGGCTGGGGCAACAGCATGCGTGCCCACAGAGAGGGCTCCGAGTGCCACCTCTGGCACTGCTCTAGACAGAGCTGATACAAATGAATTTCCCTCAACTTTGCTCACCATGACCTAGTTTAATATTCTCACACTAAATAAATAAATAACCCCGTAAAATGATTTCCCAGTGTTTTTTTTTTCATTTAGTATGTGAGGAGCTTCTGGGTTTATGGTTACTGGACTCTTAGGGAGGCTCACTAAAGGATTTCTGGCCAAATAACTCCTGTTAAAACAGTGAAACTCACTGATCCAAAAAGCCCTGAATAACATCTGTCAAAACTTGTACCTGAAGGCTTTATTAAAAAGAAAGGGATTTTAACACCTCTTTTGAAACCCTTTTCTCCATCGAACTGACCTTGGGCTTAAAAAGTATTTCACAACATTTAACCTACATTTCATTCCTAATAATTTAAAACCACTATTTTATATATTAACTTAAAGGATAAAGAGAGAAATTGCTTCTCCTTGAATAAATGAGACTTAAAGCATATGAGACTGTCATGTCTTTCTTTGTAGAGTATTTCTCTGGTCTCTGTCTGGCTTGCTATGCTTCACTTATAGCTAAGAGGAAATGTACCTTGAGGCAGTTCTTTCTATGGATTAAGACGTGAACGCTGACCATGTTAGAATTTAACTTCACATGTACAAGCTCTCTGCACCTACAAACCTATTGACACTTGTCTTTATATCACACTGCCTTCCTGGTTTTTCATTATATAGGAATAGTTTTAAAAATCAAATCAGGTGGTACATGGAGCGTGATGAGCTCCTGATAATAATTGTAAAATTTTTCAAAAGAAATTCAAGGCAGAAACTAGAAGCAAAGTATGTTTCCAAATGATGGGGAAAGAAATTTTGGGGAAAAAAAAGTTTGGCTTAGTGTTGTGTTAACATAATTATTTGCTGTTAGAAGAACATGTACCCAGAATTCCTTTTAGTATGTGTAAAAAAGGAAATGTCCCTTCTGCCTCCTCTAAGAGATATGTGGGACAACATCCACAGAGGCCTGTTTCTTATTTCAGAAAAGGCAATTGCTCCTGTTTTGAATACCTTCTGGGTAATTGACAATGTTTACAAAAGCAGCCAGCATTTAACATTAGAAGTTCCAGTGGGCGCATTTTGTGTTGATTGCTTTCTCAGTCGATTCATTTCGTTTGCTCAGTAATGAAATATAAATGAAACTATCAAAATATGCAGCTCATAAAATCTGAAGGAATACAGACAAGAGTCCCCCCCCCCTCCTCTACAACGTATGTAGTTGACCTGATAGAATTCAGATATTCATTTGGCCTCAACATATTCTGCCTACGCTTCTCAAAATCACCCTGCTAGCACAACAAGAAAAGAAAGGTGGGAATAATTAATGGATTATCATTTTCTTTATCTGAATTGACAAATACCACAGAGTCCCTTGCTTTATACATATATCATTTTTAGAGGTAGAATGTTTTTATTTATATTAAAAGTATTTAGTTACATTGAATTACAAATGTTTAGAGCCTGTTGAATAAAAAAAAAATTCTTTAAATAAAGGTACTGTAGGTTTACACACTGTCATAGTTTATGTAGCTGGAATTTTCTTCTCATAATTTCATGCTGATTTAGAATGAAAAATAACAGTTATACAATGCTGAAAAAGATCCTCTCCATATTTTTTTTGAAAAAATCATCCATCATATACATCAAATTGAGTCTTGACATTGCCAAAAAGAAGGGTGTGCAAAATACATGAGCTCATTATCCTAAATTGTAAATTACAAGGAAGTATGCCAAATCCTGCTGTGTTCATTTAACAATTAAAGAACTGCTCTGGAGAATGGAGAATGCTGGAACAGTCTATGTAAAATGGTATGCCTTTACACATACCTCCAATAATGAAACACCATATGACTGCCATCATTCTACATGATTCTTAAGTAACCATTTATATAGAAGTGTAGTTTGTAAGCAATAGTCATAATTTATATAAATGACAAATTGACAAAACATATTGATTCTCAAGCTGACATAGTTGTCAAGTTAATATTCGATTGGCAAATTAATATTTTATATTCCCTCTTCTTTAAAGATGCAAAAGAAATGGAAAACATTAGTTATATTATATTAGTCATATATTAGTTGCAGATATGAGTTCTATGGATAACATTGTATTTTCATTCCATATATTACAAGATATTTAATAGTCTAGGACCACTAGAGTACTCCATGGCCACACTGTGGGCTTTGGAAGAAAGTCAACCTATATTATGTTGCTCTGAATGGAGAGGTAGATTTTTGAATGCAGTTGACTTCTTGTGAATTCAAATGCATTAAAATATGCATTGACATGCATTTCAAATGATGTACTATAAACACATACAACTGAATGTTATTTGGGGTCAGGTTTTCAGCAATAGAAACCTTACAAATACAAACATTTTTCCTGCACATAACCTTACACAGATTTTACACCAGATTAATTCTTCTGAGAGTAATATTCTTTTAGAGCAACAGTATTCTTAGTGGTTAAGGCACCAGGCTAGAACCCAGGAAACTGTGAGTTCTAGTTCTGATTAAGGCACAAGGCCAACTGGATGACCTTTGGCCAGTCACTTTCTCTCAGCCCTAGGAAAGAAGAAAAGGCAAACACTTTTGAAAAACCTTGCCAAGAAAACTGCAGGGATTAGTCCAAGCAGTCACTCAGACTCAAAAACCAACACAAAATCCCTCATCATTATTCTTAAACTGCTACAAATAGATCTTCTGAAAAACCAGGACAAACAAATGATTGTCCAATCTCTTCTTAAAAACTTCCAGTGTTGGAGCATTCTGGAGGCAAGTTGTTCCATTGATTAATTGTACTAACTGTCAGGAAATTTCTTTTAAATTCTAGGTTGCTTCTCTCCTTGATTAGTTTCCCTCCATGGACATTGAAGATGGTTACATTTTCCCCCCATATGTTTTCTCTACAAGACTAGACATTGATCTATCTTGTTGCAAAGCAATGAAAAGCAACACTATTAATACTGGGAGAGAAATGAATAATTATTCGAAGGAACAGAACACATGTTGAGCAGTGTGAATTAAGAGCCAAAATAGAACTTAAATATTCCAAGAGTTGCCTACTCCTCCCTCTTCTACAGAAATTTATTATCATTAGCTGTTGTTTTTTCATCCTTAATAAATTGAATAATAAGCTAAACAAATGGAAAGTAATCAATTGTTCCAAATATTTGTATGCAGTGTAATACCTCTAATAAAAGGACCTTGGTATGAAGACGGGGATCCATTTGTCAAAATTTCCAAGGAGCTTTGCTTCTTTCATTTGCTTTACTGGACTGAACATGCAAAATGGATTTTTTCGCATGTTGCTTAAGTGGGTAGGCTTAATTAACTGCTTTGGTGTTCTGTCCAGTGCTTCAGGTCTAGTGAAATCAGCCTCTAAGGAAGAAAAATGGCAAAAATCCCTGTATTTTAAAATTCAGATTGATTCACTACAAGGAGTGAAAGGCAAAATATGTTCAATCATCTTCAGGGATGACTTAAAAGGACCAACTGGCATTCCACTACTGATCTTTTCTTTCCTATATCCCCATAAGAGCTGCCATCCTAATTGTCAGCCAATACGCTAGCTCTAGGCAGTTGCTCAAAATAAATATGATGGCTTCAATAGCAGCATGTACTGCTTTAGCAAACCTATCTATAACTTCCCATACTTGTAACAAAATATATTACCTTTTTCCATGTTTTCATAAGCTTACTGGAATTAGTGTGCTGGCATTAGCCTCGATGATTTCAAGAAAGGTATCAGGGTGGGAATGGCTATTTTTTGTAATTGCTTTCTACTACCTTGTTCTGGGGACAATGTCAGACACTGGATGAGAATCTATTCCAGAGGTATTTACACCTACCCTTCTGAACAGGCCTAAATTCCTGGCATCATATCTGTATGTGGTCTGAAGAACAATAGCAAGTGCTTTCTATTAGGCACAATAAAGAGACTGTTCAAGTCTTAAGTTGAGACAGGTATTCCCCCTATCCCATCACCCCAAACCCCAACTTTTCTGAAGGAAATGCTTCATTGCATCTAATGATAGGGCCAGTCTTGATATACTTCTAGCTGATTGCAGGAATTTACACAATAAATTAACAAAAAGGAACATTTTGATAATAGAAAATGGAAGGAAACTGGGAATCAGTGATAATTTATATGTGTGACATCTCATCCAGCTTTGGAATACAGTCACTTCTATGTGTTCAAAAAAAACCCCAAAACACTATTGGTAGATTAAATAATTCTGAGATTAGATACAGTATATGAAAATAATCAACACATGTTTTTTGTATCAGAGGATTCCTGGTGTACTTATACTCATGTAAAAGAATTTGGCACAAAAATTGGGAAAACTGTTAAAATAAGTTTATGTTTCAAAAATATTGTTGTTGGAATGCATATTATGGCTTATTTTTGTTTTTACAATCCTATTTTAACATTCATTCATGCACATGACTACATACCAAACTTTTCCAATTAAAATATTAAGATTTCAGCTAAGTTATCAGTTACCAAAGAATTAATAGACACCCTCATTAATTTTGCTAAATGTGGCTAGACATTTATGGGAAATATGTCCTTTCAATCCTCGCTTTGAGGATTTGAGGGATCCTCCAATTTTTTAATTCTGATTTGTTGGGAAAAAAAGATTAACTGTTCCTTCATTCTCTAAAAGAGGTGATTGGCAAACCATGTATGACTGCACAAACCATTGATTCCAACAGATAGAGCATAGATGAAGAATACAGTAGTATATTTCATCTTTCATTTAAGAACTAAAAGTGATATACAAAGTGCTCTTTTCCAATTTCTCCAGATGACAACCTTCCTGTAGGGTACGTTGGACTGAGAAAGAACTATGAACCCCAAATCACGCAATTACTTTCTATGGTTGAAAGTGGACTAAATCATCTTATTCCTAATCCAACTCCTTTAACCAATACACCATGTAGTTTTCATCAAGGAAGGTGTACTGATGTACAAATTTCTGTGTCAGAGCTTAGATTATTCATAAGCCACAATGTTTTTGCTGTTACTAATAGGTAATTGATTCTGAGGATAGAAACAAAAAAGCTGCAGAGATTTTTTTAAAAGAATTTGAATGTTAATTATCTTAATTATCTTAGCAAAGATTTCAATACAGAAAATATTTGCAGGTAATCAACCTCATGGAAAATATATATTTGAGACCAGATGCCTTATCCCAGTTTTAAGAACTATGTTTCATCACGGATTGACAATAGTACCATGCATAATGTATACGTTACATTAACCAGTGTGCAATTTTTTAATTAAATGAGAGTTGAGAATAATAGAGAAGAGAAATAAAGATTCTCAGATAAAGACAAAATCTCAAGGAGGGTGAAAAACAGTTTCTTCTTATGTCTTCTGGTTATTTTTCTTTCGGAAGAATTGGAAACATTGAAAAACAACTTATGAAATATTTTTCTTACAAAAGATGAATGCTTAAGTGAAGGTATTTATCACTGTATTGTTTTACACAATTATAATAAAAGACAAAGCTGCTTTGTGAAGTTGCAGGCTGATGCTACAATTTATAACCCCATAGAATGAAATCTGAACACCTGCATAGTCTTAATATTTTAAACTAAAATTCTGTAGTTTCTACAAATCAGTTCTATGCAGCAGGTAGTTATTTTTATAAAAGAACATTTTAGATGTTTTCTTGAAAATGTGCCAATCTTAAAACAAATCAACAACAACAACAATAATAAATCAGTTTAACATAAACTACAATAAAGCCTTTCTCATCCTTTCATTGTGGTTTGTACCATGCTGGCAGAGGATCAGCGAAAGCTAAGTTGTTTTAACTTTGTATATAAGTTGTTTTTATTGTTTTAAATATTGTTTTAATATTGTTTTAACAATAAATAACTAGATTATACTCTTCCCAGAGATCGAGGATTGCATCATTGAACAATATATATATATATATATATATATATATATATATATATATATATATATATATATATATATATATATATATGGTGAAGAAATAAAATGAACACCAGGGTAATAAAAACTGTAAAAGTTTTTAATTAATTAAAACTATAAAAGTTTAATTAAAAGCGCCAAGCTTTCGCCGTCACCTGCCGGCATCTTCAGGGCTAGCGCGCCAGAGAATGAGGAAGTCCTTTATAGGCGTGTCAAGGTTTGCGCCCGGCTCCTTGACCTTGTTATCGGGCCTGATTGATTCAATTGCGTACGGTTAACCTGTTTTTCCTTTCTCTTTTTGGTTGCATTTCTATCTTCATCCATCCTTATTTCTCTCAACCTTGGGGTGGTTGGGTGGCAACTCCAGTTGTTTCGGTTGTCTTTGCATTCTGACCTCCCCCCAGGTTCAGGTGGTAGTGCACATTCCACATTCCTTTCACAGCCATGTCCTACCCAATTGTTCCTTTTAAAGTAACTTTCCTTTTTAGTCCCAATACTTTCATTTTTGGTGCGCCCGTCATCCGGATGGTCTTGCGAGCTGTTACGAGTCAAATACGGCGTGGGGGGGTGTTCAGCAGGGTGGAGGGGTCGTTTCCTGGTCATCGCCGTACCCAGCTGTCCTGCGCGCGTCCTGCTTCGGGTACTCGGTCCGGGGTGTGTGTGTGTGGTAGTCGAATCACGCTCCTTCTGGCTGTCATAACGTTCCTCTTCAGCTCTCCCCCTTTCTGCACTGTTGGTGTTCGTGTGCATTCCATGGGAGTCCTCGGGATCGTCGGGTAGGGGGCGTGACGACTCAATCCCTCGCACTCCACCGCTCTCTGATCTTCTCCCCTCCTCCCTGGCGGTGCTCGGGGGTTCGTCGTTGGCCATGTCCCGTGATCTATCCCCCCTGGATCCGATCGCTCTGGCTGTGCGAGGGGGTCTTCTCCTCCCTTCCGGACCGGCCACGATGTTTCTTTTAGCGCGCAGGCGAGCTGTTGCGTTTGGCGATTCCCCCGCGCCTCCACCTGCCGTATCCTCCTTCATCTCGTTCTCACTATCAGAACTCCAGATCTCAGTTTCCACCACCCCCCTAGTCCTCTGGGATTGCAGTAGCCTCACTGGGGTGGTCGGGGTGTCCCGCAGTTGCTCTTCCTCCTCCGGATTGCACCAGGTCTGTTGGGCAGTTTGCCCTTCCTCTTTGGTATCACCGGGATTATTATTAAGCCATCGGGGGTGTTGCCGCTGATTATTAATGCTCCATGATCTTAAAGCCACGTATGCCGGGCATAGGTCGACATGTCTGTTAATAGATCTATTATCTGAGAGCCATGCCTCCCTAAGCCATCCACATCCAATTTACTATGGAAGAGGAAGATCAGGGCAGTTTGGCATTCCTGGATGTATTAGTGCAGCACCAGGTGGATGGATGTCTGGCCACCAGGGTGTACCGAAAACCAACATGTACGGACAGGATTCTCCGCTTTGGGAGTAATCATCCGATGGCCCATAAAGTCAGCTGTGTCAGGACATTATTTAAACGGGTGGAGACACACTGCAGCACCGTCAGAGCCAAGAAGGAAGAGAGAAACCATCTCTTCCAAATGTGTAGACGTAATGGTTACCCGGTAAAGCTTATCAATCAGTTCAGTAAACCACCTGGACCCCGGGGTAACCTTACATCCCAAGAATCCATACCTCAGGCAACTACACGTATCACCCTCCCCTATATTCATAATGTATCAGAAGCCACAGCGAGGATCCTGGCACCGTATAACATACAGGTGGCCCATAGACCAAACCAAACACTGCGGGCAGCTATAATGCGCCCCAAGGACCCGCTCCCCAACACTGAAAGATCGGCAGCCGTTTATAGGATTGATTGCATGGACTGCCAGTGCAATTACGTTGGGGAGACTGCTAAACGGATTAAGACCAGGGTCCACGAACACAGATTGGCAGTGAGAAGGGGAGATTGTTACTCCCAGATATGGGCACACACGGTAGATCTGGGCCATAGGTTTAATTTTAGTGGCGTCAGCGTATTGGCGAATGATAACACCAAAGGGGGCCGCCTACTTAGGGAGGCATGGCTCTCAGATAATAGATCTATTAACAGATATGTCGACCTATGCCCGGCATACATGGCTTTAAGATCATGGAGCATTAATAATCAGCGGCAACACCCCCGATGGCTTAATAATAATCCCGGTGATACCAAAGAGGAAGGGCAAACTGCCCAACAGACCTGGTGCAATCCGGAGGAGGAAGGGCAACTGCGGGACACCCCGACCACCCCAGTGAGGCTACTGCAATCCCAGAGGACTAGGGGGGTGGTGGAAACTGAGATCTGGAGTTCTGATAGTGAGAACGAGATGAAGGAGGATACGGCAGGTGGAGGCGTGGGGGAATCGCCAAACGCAACAGCTCGCCTGCGCGCTAAAAGAAACATCGTGACCGGTCCGGAAGGGAGGAGAAGACCCCCTCGCGCAGCCAGAGCGATCGGATCCAGGGGGGATAGATCACGGGACATGGCCAACGACGAACCCCCGAGCACCGCCAGAGAGGAGGGGAGAAGATCAGAGAGCGGTGGAGTGCGAGGGATTGAGTCATCATGCCCCCTACCCGACGATCCTGAGAACTCCCATGGAATGCACACGAACACCAACAGTGCAGAAAGGGGGAGAGCTGAAGAGAAACGTTATGACAGCCAGAAGGAGCGTGATTCGACTACCACACACACACACCCCGGACCGAGTACCCGAAGCAGGACGCGCGCAGGACAGCTGGGTACGGCGATGACCAGGAAACGACCCCTCCACCGTGCTGAACACCCCCCCACGCCGTATTTGACTCGTAACAGCTCGCAAGACCATCCGGATGACGGGCGCACCAAAAATGAAAGTATTGGGACTAAAAAGGAAAGTTACTTTAAAAGGAACAATTGGGTAGGACATGGCTGTGAAAGGAACGTGGAATGTGCACTACCACCTGAACCTGGGGGGAGGTCAGAATGCAAAGACAACCGAAACAACTGGAGTTGCCACCCAACCACCCCAAGATTGAGAGAAATAAGGATGGATGAAGATAGAAATGTAACCAAAAAGAGAAAGGAAAAACAGGTTAACCGTACGCAATTGAATCAATCAGGCCCGATAACAAGGTCAAGGAGCCGGGCGCAAACCTTGACACGCCTATAAAGGACTTCCTCATTCTCTGGCGCGCTAGCCCTGAAGATGCCGGCAGGTGACGGCGAAAGCTTGGCGCTTTTAATTAAACTTTTATAGTTTTAATTAATTAAAAACTTTTACAGTTTTTATTACCCTGGTGTTCATTTTATTTCTTCACCATGTATACTCCCAGGGTTCATATTTTTAACCTTTTTAACCATATACACACACACACACACACACACACACACACACACACACACACACACATATATATATATATATATATATGTAGGTCTTTGCTTGTTCGGGTTTTCTCCCGCGTAAAATTGGAAGTGTCTTGGCGACGTTTCGACAAAGTCCCATTCGTCATCTTCAGGCTGGTGTTTTCAGCTTCGTGCTTCGAGCAGCAATGTGTGGTCTTAGCTGTTTCTTCCTTTTAACTGCCAGTGGGGGTATGAACTGATTGGGTGGGAGCTTGGCTGTGTTCTGATTGGGTGGAGGTGTGTTCTGATTGGTTAGGGGCGTGGCTGTGCTCTGATTGGCTGGGGGGTTGGCTGTGCTCTGATTGGCTGGGGGGTTGGCTGTGCTCTGATTGGCTGGGGGAGTGTTCTGTTTGGTTGTGCTCAGGTTAGTCTGAGTTGCAGAGGGGTTTAAGATTTTGGGCTGCCTTGCTATTTTTTGGCTTCGCGTTTGTGGTCGTGCCTCATTTTCATGGAGGGTGTCAGTTTGCTTCATGTATGGATTGGAGGGCTTTAAAGTGGCTAATGATGCAGCTCTGGTCTGGCTTCTGGTTTGTGGCACGAATATTAATATTAATATTAATATATTAATATTAATATTAATATTTTATATTAATATATTAATATTAATATTAATTAATATATTAATATTAATATTAATATATTAATTAATATTAATATTAATTAATAAATATATTAATATCAATTAATAAATTTATTAAATTAATAAATTAATTAATATATTAATATTAATTAATAATATTAATATTAATTAATATATTAATATTAATATTAATATATTAATATTAATATTAATTAATATTAATATATTAATATTAATGTTTTAATATTATCCTGGTGCTCGGACTATTTTATTTCTATATCAGCACATTAAAGCTACAGGACATGAAAATGATTTTGAAGGAACCAAACTAATCTCCAAAACTGAACACCACAATAAGGGAATAATTATGGAAGCCATCGAAATAGAGAAACACCCCCACAACATGAATAAACGTGATGATATCTCCCGCCTACTAGACAATCAACAAACAAGTCCTAGCCACGAAAACTGACTCCGGACACAGAACAACACAGTACGCCACCACCATTCGCCCTCACCAGACCCAAACCCATCCCTCAGACGAAATGCAACCACCATCCAGAAGCCAAACCACAATGACATCACCAGCTGCTGCACCTCCCTCTGACCCCCACACAAAGCAAACGGACACATGCTGTGAACACAGAGCTCGACCGCAAACTCAGAGCCAAACCAAAGTCCGGTATGTTACATCACAGCCTTCTGCTCCGGACATCACATCACAGAACTCAGGAGGTTACAATGCTAAAGCTCAGGATGTTACAACACAGCCAACCACCCAGGATGTTGCAACACAGAACTCAGGATATCACTACACTAGATCTCAGGATGTCACCACACAGCCCATTACCCAGGTCGTTCAACACAAAAGACTAATGGGCACTCAGCCAGCACTTCAACTACTCAGGATGTTACGAAACAGCCGAACAATCCGCAAACAATATCTCCAACACAGCCAACCAATCCACCTACAGCAACTAAGCCAGCACTCCACACACCCCCACCAATATTTATAGAGATGGCAGCTCCGATCACACTTTGCTTGCACAAGCACGAAGCTGAAGACCCCAGCCTGAAGATGATAAGTGGGATCTTGTCGAAACGTTGCCAAAATACTCTCAATCTTACATGGGAAAAGATCCGAATACGCCAAGACCTGCATACCTGTACCCGTGAAAATGTACGAATACACATACACACACACACACACACACACACACACACAAAGGTTTCAAACAGACTGGTCTGATTGATTGCACCTTGGCATTTTTGACTACTATCCTGCAGTTCTACTTTTTTTATAATCACTTTTGCCTTGCAGCCCCCCAACTAGGGGCGTTAAGCAGGCTCAAGTCGCTACTGCGATACATTACAAATTCAGATTTCTTTTTGCTGACACACACACACACACACACACACACACACACACACATACAAACATATACATATACATTAAAGATATGAAAATTCTCAAACTCTGGGATAGAAAAAATCAGCTGTTTATTGTTAAAAGCAACAGAAGCAAAAACAACAAAAACAAGCATTCATAAAAATAAATATCTACTGCCTTAGCTTTTGCCGGTCCTCTACCGACGTCATCAGAGTAAGCATTGGAAGGTAGAGAGTCTGATGATGCCGGCAGAGGACCGGCAAAAGCTAAGGCAGTAGATATTTATTTTTATGGTTGTTTTTATTGTTTTTGCTTCTATTGCTTTTAACAATAAACAACTGATTTTATCTATCCCAGAGTCCAAGAATTTTCATATCTTTAATGTAAACATGCTTGGGATTCGCATTTTTAAAATTATTAGGGATATATGTACTGTATACATATATACACATACATATATGTATACATATACATATACATGTGTGTGAGGCAGGAGTGGTGGGTGAATGTGTTTGGGATGATTTATCAAAATCTCATTTTTGCAGGGTTTCTTTGGGGCATACCTCACAAATTAGACAAAACAGAAAGCTATTTCTAAATAAACCATTACAGCTATTATAATTGTGAAATTTTAAACTCACATTATAGAGGTAAATCTCTCTCTCTCTCTCTCTCTCTCTCTCTCTCTCTCTCTCTCTCTCTCTCTCTCTCTCTCTCTCTCTCCCTCCCTCCCTCCCTCTCTCTTTTGCAGTTCTATCCCTCTCATTTTAGCCAAAACAAAGCAGTTCACAAACTAAATATATTTCTGGACAACCTTCCATGATGGTTTTGCAGCAGTTGCCTTTCTTAACATTGGCTGGCTGAGAAGCAAAGTCAGTTTAATTCTGGTTCTGCATCAGTTTGTTTGAAATCAAAATGAAGCTGTCCCCCCCCTTTCAGTGTTGCAGTTATTTAGAGCTTGTGGACTATCTGTAACTACAGATAACTGTTTCTCTCTATCTACTCCCTTCCCCAAATCCCAGAGCTAGAGAAACTGCTGCCTTTCTGTTTAGAAGGCATTTCTGTCTTTCCCACATAATCCACTATCTATTAGGCAAAGCCCCTAGTGGCAAAAAAATCTGACATACTATTATTTTACCTTCACTTCTTAAAATAAATATTTAAAGTTAAAAGAAGAGTGACATATTTGTAGGCTGCATCCCCTCTCACAGCAACCATTATTTGCAAACAACCCAAAATGTCACATGCAAAATGAAAGGAAAGCATGACCAAGGAGTGGATTAGTAACTTATTTCATTTGCATTTGAAGTGAATGAGAGTGAAGGGATTTCTGTGGCTCCAGTATCTTCAGTAGCTCAGGGACAAACATGATTTGTTAATTGATTGATTGATTAGCAGTCTCCTGTTTATTAAGGATGAGCAGTGATTTGACTCAAGGTCAAATGGATTATTAGCATTCTGAGGTTGGCAAAAAAGAAGACTTTAATGAAGAGAAGGACTAGGAGTGACATGATAGCAGTGTTCCAATATCTCAGGGGTTGCCACAAAGAAGAGGGAGTCAAGCTATTCTCCAAAGCACCTGAAGGCAAGACAAGAAGCAATGGATGGAAACTAATCAAAGAGAGAAGCAATCTAGAACTAAGGAGAAATTTCCTGACAGTTAGAACAATTAATCAGTGGAACAACCTGCCTCCAGAAGTTTTTAAAAAGAGACTGGACAACCATTTGTCTGAAATGGTATAGGGTTTCCTGCCTGAGCAGGGGGTTGGACTAGAAAACCTCAAAGGTACCTTCCAACTATGTTATTGTTATGCCTGTTTCAGATCAGCTGGTTTGGCTTTCAGTTGCTTCTAGAGCAGGCATGTCAAACTCTCAATGTCACATGATGTCGCGCAATGTATCATGACTTTTTCACCATTGCTGGCAATGAGGTGGGCGTGGTTTCAATGTGATGCATCCAGCCCGTGCACTGGCAGTTTCACATGCCTGTTCTAGGGTGAAATTTAAGATGCTTACTGTTAAGTCCTTCGCGAAATGGCAATGACACGAGAAGCAGTTGTAGTTCTCAGGAACCTCTTTATTTCTGTTCAGCATACTGGTTACAAGACGCCGACAACTTCAAATCTCCCTGCCCTTTTTATAGGCGATTCCCGGGCCAATCTGCAACATTTGGCGCGCTTGCACTCGCGCATGCGCGCAAGTGCTGGCGACAGCCAGTCTGGTCCTGGGCAGCTTGCACCTGCCCGGGACCGTTGCAATGCCCCGAGCCTGCTTTCACAGGCTCAGGACATAACACCCCTTCCCCCCGGTTAAGACTATGATCATACAAATAATAATATACAACCCAATACAAGTGTGGTACCCATACTAGCTTTGTACCAGTTATCCCTTTTTGCTTCTATGGTTTCCCAGTATTCTATTTCCTATGTGTACAGGAATACTCTCTGTTAACTCTGTTTTGCCAGTAGGGTTACAAAATCTTCTAAATACTTAGGAGATCTTTTAGCTCTCTGTGACCTCCTGATTTCTGGGTACCTTCCAAGTACCCTTTGACTGAGGGGTGATGTATGCTTGTCCCCCTTGCTAGGCCCTGGTGATCCCGAAGGACTGTGCTCCAATGCCTGGCCTGCTTGCTGGCCCACCGGGCTCGTCAGGCCAGGGCTTCTTTCTCTGTTTGACCTGGTTGTCCTGCCTGGCTGCAGGCTCTCTGGCCCTCTTAAGTGACTGTCACTATTGGGCAACTCTGTAGAATCTCCCAGGTCTGTCCTAGACCTGTCAAGAGGTTGTCTTTTCCCGTGTTCCTGTACTATACCCGGGCTTGCTGGGGTTTCAGTACTGTCCCAAAACTCAGTTGTCCCCTGAGTAATGCCAGAGATGTTGTAGTCGGGATTTGGTTCCGCAACCACCTCCCTGTGTGCTTGCCCCCTTCTAGGGACAGGGGCAGTGTTGGACCAACTAGATGGAATGTGTGCCAGCTCTCTTGCAGGGTGTGGGTTGTTTGGACGCTCCCAGATATCCTCCCTGACTGGAGTACTGAGTGATGCGGGTGAGTAGTGATTATGCCCCCGGGGTGACTCCCTGGCTGGAGTAGGCACTGGTGCCTGAGTTCTAGTTGGGCTCCATGAATTCCTGTTTGGAACACTCGCGGAATCTCGGAATGAGCTGTCTGTAGTTCCCTCGTTAATGATAGGCGGCAGCCCGCACTCTTCCCTTTTCCCAAAGGGGTCCCCCTCCCCCCTGGAAAAGAACCAGGAGTCTCAGTGGGAAGGTCCCGTCTAGGGCGGAGCTGGTCGATGTGTCGTTGCAGGACACGACCGTCGTCCAGGGAAACCTCGTAGGACAAAGCACCTGTGACCCTGGACACAGTGGCAGGGACCCATGAATGACCAGGCCCATAGTTACGAGTCCAAACCGGGGCATCCACAAGCAGTTGTCTAGGTGCCCTGGGGTGTGTGATTGTGGAAGGTAGTCTGTCCGGGTGCAACCGGTCAAGCTTGGTGGTCAGTTTGCACCCCCAACGAAGTTCAGCTGGGCTCCTCCCGATAGAAGTGGAAGGTGTAGTGCGATAAGAAAGGAGGAAGTCAGCCAACCTGTGATGCCAGTCTCCATAGGTAATTTCCTTCAAAGCGTCCTTGGTGATGCGAACCATGCGTTCAGCCATACCGTTGGTGGATGGGTGGAAAGGTGCAGAGGTGACATGACGAATCATGTTGGCCTGTAAGAAAGCTTGGAATTCGGAAGAAGTGAATTGAGGGCCATTGTCAGATACGAGGACATCAGGAAGCCCGTGTGCAGCAAAAATCCCCCTCAGTACTTGAATAGTCTTTGCAGTGCTGGTGGAAGAGACAGGTACAACCTCAAGCCTTTTTGAATGGCTGTCAACCAGGACCATGAAGAATTGACTCTGAAAGGGCCCAGCGTAGTCAATGTGCACCCTAGACTATGGAGACTGTGTTTCCTCCCATCTATGTACAGGAGCTTGGGGCATTTCAGGGCGTGAGCGCTGACAAAGGTGGCATGCATGCACCTTAGCCTCAATGTCTCTGTCTAATCCAGGCCACCACAAGTGGCTGCGCGCAAGCGCCTTCATACGTACAATGCCAAGAAGACCCTCGTGGAGGGAACCTAAGACCCTAGTCCTCATTGAGGCAAGAATGACAACTCTGCTCCCCCAAAGCAGACAACCCTGGAAAGTGGATAACTCGTTCCTTTTGGACCAGAAACTCTGAAACTTAGTGCCTGGACAGCTCTCTGGCCATCCAGATAAAACCCAAGATAGGACACGAGAAAGTGTGAGATCTGTGGCTGATTCAGCAGCCACATCCCTGGCATCTAAAGGGGACTCAGGCAAGGCCTGAATGGAGAGGATATTGATTGATGGTGCAGGGTCAGCCTCTATTACTGGCAGGGGTAATCTACTGAGGCCGTCAGCATGGCCCATTTCTTTCCCAGGTTTGTGAAATAAGGAAAAATCGTAGGCAGACAGAAAGATAGACCATCTCAGCATTCTGGGGGGAGATGATTTGGGGAGTTTGTTTATGTGTGGTAAACCCCAACAAAGGCTTATGGTCAGTGAAAACCGTGAAATGCCTGCCATATAGGAAATCATGGAACTTTTTGATTCCAGCGACAACAGCTAAAGCCTCCCTGTCAATATGAGCATAATTTCGCTCTGCTGAAGACAAGGTTCTGGAGTAATATGCAACAGGAACCTGAGTTCCATCCGGTCTGAGGTGGCTTAGTACAGCTCCCACCCCATAAGGAAAAGCATCACAAGCGATGCACACAGGAAGGGATTCATTGAAATGTGCAAGCACACTGTTAGAAGTGAGTAAGGCCTTAACCTCATTTAAACTTGCTTTGTGTGTTTGTGACCACTGCCACACTGCCTGTTTGTCCAGGAGCCTATGAAGAGGCTCGGCTACACTAGCCTTGTTTGGAAGGAAGGAGTTGTAAAAGTTCAGAAGGCCCAGAAAGGCCTGTAGTTCAGCCTTGGACTTTGGCCTAGGAGCATGCATAATAGCTTTCAATTTGGATTCAGCAGGGTGAATCCCGGTAGCATCAATTTTGAATCCCAGAAAATCTGTAGAAGGCACCCCAATTTTACATTTGTCCTTCTTAAGTTTGAGGCCCGTTTTCCTGAACCTCAGCAGGACAGCCCTTAATCTCTCAGCTAAGTTGTGTGTAGAGTCTCCAGCAATTAAGACATCATCAAAATAGGGGCAAACCCCTGGTATACCCCGTAGTGTGTTTTCCATTATGCTTTGGAAAATTCCAGGAGCAACATTTACTCCAAATTGTAACCTCTTTACCTTGAATGCCCCCCTGTGGGTCACAATGGTTTGAGCTACAGCAGCATCATCATCAACAGGCAACTGTTGATACGCCTGAGCTAGGTCAAGCTTTGCAAAAACACGCCCCCCCTTGAGGGAGGCCAGAATATGACTGACCATGGGAACAGGATAGGTATGTTGCTGCAATGCCTTATTCAGAATGCATTTGTAATCTGCACAGATGCGAATGTCCCCATTTGCCTTAAGAGGCGTGACAATGGGGATTTCCCAGGGACTGGAGTCAACAGGTTCTAGAACTCCTTGCTGAATCAGTTTGTCCAACTCAGTGTCAATTTTACTTTTTAAAGCAAAAGGGACCCTTCCTGTTTAATTCTAATAGGGTTGACAGTGGGGTCTAATTTCAGTGACACAGGGGGTCCTTTGTACGTGCCCAGCTGTGGGCTGAAAACATCTGCAAATTCTTTGCAGACTTCTTGTAGGTCTACTGTTTGCAAGCTATTGAGCCCTGTGACGTGTATTCCCAAGGCCTCAAACCAATCGAGTCCTATGAGACTCGTTCGCTCACCCCCTACTACTATTATATCTAATGGACCTTCAAAATCCTTATACTGTACATTAAGGGTGGCCTCCCCCTTAACACACACTCTGGAGTTTTGAAAGTCTGTTAACACAATGTCGGAAGGCCTCAGCTTGGCCTGAAATCTGCTGCCAGAACAAATCTTCCTAAATGTGTGCATGGAAATGATTGAAAGTGCAGACCCCGTATCCAGTTCCATAGCCAATGAAACCCCTTGTAGCTTCACTTTATGTGACAGTTTTTTCTTAATGGGCTTGTGTGTGCCTGTCCTATAAATGCTTCTTCGTGAAGCACAGAAACCCACCCTGTTTTGGCTGGAGACCCTGGTACCTTTCAGGCGCAATTCTTCCCAAGGTTGTACCTTCGGACGGCCGAGACACACAGCTACAATGTGTCCCTGTTTTCCGCATGCCCTACAGATAGCGGAGCGGAATCTACAGTCGGTCCTCTTGTGGCGACCTCCACAACTGAGGCACTTGGGGAGAGCTGAAGAGCTTTCTTTCTGTTTCCCTTCTTTCGTGGGGTAGAGACGGTCTACTTCATCGTCAGGATCCTCCTCTGGGTTCCTTTGGACTCCTTCCTGGTGCACGGACACAGCTTCTGAAGTGCTTCTGATCGGCCTCATGTTATTGATGGCACTGCCCGCTGCCTCTTCTGCAGTAACCTCTCTCAAGGCATCTTGGAATGATAAGTCTTCTTTAGCGAAAAGCCTCTGCTGCAATTCTCTATGCCTCAGTCTGCATACAAATCTGTCTCTCAGCCGTTCTTCTAGATCCTTTAACTCGCAGTGTTTAGCGGCTTTTCTCAGCGCAGCAATGTATTCTTTGGCTGATTCTCCGGGTCGCTGATCCCTCTGTTCGAAGGTGTGGCACCAAGCGATGATGGACAACTTGGGCTGGAAGTGTTCCTTTAGTAGTTTTTTGAGATCTGTGTAGTTAACAGATTCTAGAGGTACAGGTGCTGCTATGTTTTCAGCGATTTCGAATGCGTCTTGACCGCAAACGCACAGCAGGGTGGCGGCTTTTAAACTATCTTCTCTTACTTGATTGACTTTAAGATAGTTTTCCACCCTGGCTACGTAGGACTCCCATCTTTTCGGATGCGAGACGTCGAATTCTGAAAGTCTTCCAACTTTTGCCATTTTTGTAGAAAAGGAAGGGTCTATCAGCCAGCTTACCCCCGATGTTCACTGGATTGGCGGGCAGCTGCTGAGTTGACGCCATTCCTACTGCTCAGGACTCTAGGGTAAGCTTACACCTGTCTTCCGTCGATGTAAGGCAATCCCACCCTCGTCGCCAGTGTTAAGTCCTTCGCGAAATGGCAATGACACGAGAAGCAGTTGTAGTTCTCAGGAACCTCTTTATTTCTGTTCAGCATACTGGTTACAAGACGCCAACAACTTCAAATCTCCCTGCCCTTTTATAGGCGATTCCCGGGCCAATCTGCAACATTTGGCACGCTTGCACTCGCGCATCCGCGCGAGTGCTGGTGACAGCCAGTCTGGTCCCGGGCAGCTTGCACCTGCCCGGGACCGTTGCAATGCCCCGAGCCTGCTTTCACAGGCTCAGGACATAACACTTACTATGACCTTTAAAACTCTGTAAAGCACAAAGCAAGATTGCTTAAGAAAATGCCTCTCCCTGAGGACATCTACTTGTCTTACTAGATTTGATATGGTGGGCTCTTTCTGGGTACCCTTATTGAGTGTTGACATTTGCAAGACCTAGGAAACAAGCTTTTTCAAATGCTGCCCCTACTGAAGCTTTTTTTTCAAGATACTAGTACTCCCTTCTCCTTCTGGAAGGACATTAAGTCCTGAAATGAGATAGGAAAATAAGAAAATACAAGACTGCAAATAAAATAGGAAGTGAAGGGTCCTTGGTGCTCTCTGAGCTTGCTTGTTTTCTTGCAGACATTTCATTACCCTAACTAGGTAACATCATCAGGAAGTGATTTAGCTGATTCCTAGGACTGATTGAGAAAGTAATGATAAACTAGACCAAGCCAATGACTTGTGGAGGAATGAAGAGCAGATCAGTAAACTGGATCTTTGAATCTCCTGATAAGGAAAGGATTTGCGGTTGCCTGCAAGTTCTCCCTTCAGTTGCTTCTTGCAAGGAGACTGTTTGACAGTGGTCTCTGGTAGGTCTAGAACTCTGGGAGCCGAGGGATTGCCATATTTGCCCAAAGGATGATCAAAGCCAATATGGACACAATATTTGCATAATTTCTATTTCATTTTTAGAAACTGCATATTAATTGCTTTTCAGATATTACGAACCTTTTAATGAACATGTTTTTTTAGAGCACCAGTCTCCTTCAATTCATTAGCAAAAAAAAAAAAATTATAATACAAGTATGAGGGCTTTGGAAAGTTAAAAACAGAGTAAGAGTCTAGATGAATTTTAAATATGATTTTGAAATTAATTATAATTATAGAATGCTTCTCACAGGAAAATGCTATTGTTTTGAATTCTTTAAAAAAATATGCTAGGAAAGGACCTTGTAGATTGGGCATGAGAGGGAATCAGAAAAAACTAAAGATTGAAATTATAGGAGGAGAACACTCAAATTTGATTTACTAATAAAGAATTGAGCAAAATTCTTTAACTTTAGAGAATATTTTTAAACAACAAACTCAGAGGTTAATTTTAAAAGTGTCTCCCATTATTGACAGGCTGTGTTTAAAAGATAATATGGAAGAGGAACTAATTTAATTGGACAAGACTGAGATTGATTTGAATGTCACAGACTCCAAGAACGGTATGGTGAAAGATGCAATAAAGGACAGTCAAATAAAACACATGGATGTCTTAAAAATTAAAAGGGATATACAAATAACAAATTAAAAGAATGACCTGGATAACTTTCCCATATTGGATTTACAAGGAAAACGTGTTAAAATCTTGAAGAATTTTATGAGAAGGGACAAGAAAGAAATGAAAAGAAATAAAGCTCTTTGAAGAGATTAAAGATCAAGATTTTTTTTTTAAAAAAATAAAACAATATAAAAGTTTATTTAATCAAGGATAAAATAGATATGTTGTTATCTCTGCGAACCCCTAATGAACGTTTGATGACCAGGACTGAACAAAGAACATTTAAAATCAGTTTATAGATAAGAGATAAGATATGGCAAGAAGAGTTAATTTATTGTATTTTAAGAGAAAATGATAGGTTTTAAAATAAATATAGTAAGATAAATTGTTTACACTTATTATGAAGAGAGAAGTACTTTATATATTTTTTATTCTATTTTTTATTCTTTTTTCTCCACTTTCTATTTTTTCTTTTTATTCTTTTGCTTTTTAAATTAGTTTTTATCTTCATAATTGTAATGCTTAATAAAATTATTATTTAAAACAAGAGAAAATGACTGATTCGAGGTCATCCAGCTAGTTTTGTACCTAAAGAAGAACTAGAACAGGCCAACTCACACAATAGATCTAGTTTTTGTCTCAGAGCAATGGCAATGTGGCCTGGACTTTTCTTTGTGTGCCACGCCCCCTTTCATTAGTGTACCCTAGATTCTGATAGATTTTTTTGGGTTCCAGAGAGAACTCAGGATAATTTCTGAAGCTCTGGGGCATGACTGAGTTGAGGCTTTTGAGCAAGTGACAAAGGCCTTGGATTTTTAATTGTGCTTCTTTGGACTATTTATGCATGTAGATCCTAGAGCAGGGGTGTCAAACTCAGCTGGATGCGTCACATGTAAGCCGCGCCCACCCCATTGCCAGCAATGGCAAAACTGACCAGATATGTTGCATGAGGTCACATGACGTCACAAGTTTGACATGCCTGTCCTAGAGGATCCCCCAAATGTCAGAAAAAATCCAAAAAATGAAACAACCTAAGAGACAACCTTATAGTGCACTGAAAAAAGACTAAAAGTGTTTCCAACTGAGAGTAGCTAAGAGCCTCCATTAAGGTCAGCCTTGAGGTAAGCAACAAAATGTATTTATTTCTTGTAATTATATCTTCAGAAAACTGATCATTGTCTCTGTTTCAGGTGAGTTGAGCCTTCAGGGGTAAGGAGGGGTTGGGAAAACTTTTACAGAGTCATTGTGAAGAGTCCACTGAGCTTCTGAAGGATTAAATCACTCAAATATGCTTAGAATTGGTCTCCAGCTGTGCTGCTGGAGTGGGGAAGGAGTTGATTAATTTTGGATTGGTTCTATCAAATGATTCTCAAAAAGTGGATAGGATCCTTGAGACTCTGACCTCTGCCACTTGTATGTCCCTTCTGATTGGTCAAGGCCAGCCAAGAGGTGAGATATAGCTAGGTTCAAGTGATAGTGAATGACTATTTGTGGGAAGGGGAGGTTCTGCCTGTCTTAAAGGAGTCAGTTGTTATGTTCCTTCCTCAAGAGATCATCCATGAATATGATGATTGGCAATTCTGTCTACTACATCTCATTCTGGAGACAATTATTGAGAAGGTAGAAGGATTGCAACTACAAAGAGTTTTGGAGGAAATGAATAATTGGACCATTGATATGGCTCTTTGCTTTCTCTTCCTTCCTCAAGGCTGGTTTAAATCAATGTTTGGGAAGGGGAAAGAGACAGAAGTCTGGCTCTAGACCCAGCACAAGGCTAGGTTTCTTTCCCCCTGCTCCTCTTAACATCTATATTAAATTGCTGACTGAGATCATCTGTTGACATGTAATTAAGTATCTTTATTATGAAATAAATTATGCCATCATACATCTCAGGCTAAGCACACAACATTATGGAGATGTTTAATCATCCCTAGAGGAAAAGACTTAACAAGACTGAGTACTCTAGTTTTGGGGCTCTGCCTCAATCTCTCAACTGAGCAGCACAGCTGGAGGCCATTGTTGACTCTGAATGCCATAGCAGTTTCCCAGAAAGAGTTGGTGTGGAATCTGCTAATCCTCCTGGACTCATGCTCTGCTTCAGAAGCACCTGGCAGCCTCAGTCAGGAGAAATTTTACATAATTACCTCTTGTAGGCCAGTTGCACCTGTCCCTTGATTAGGAAGCAAAACTCATGGTCATTCATTGTAATGGTATGTGAGAATAACATTGAGGGACAAAAGGAAGATATGTTGTCAAGGCAATGATCAGATGAAAGGTGGAGGATCTCACAACTGCTTAATAGATAAAGTAGGAAACTTAAAAAGGATGTGCCCTTATTCATCAAACTGGGAAATTGATGACAAGAGGTTTATATTTTCAGATGTGCAAGATTCTATTAATATAGCCTTACAATTAAGTAGAATTATTTTATCTGGTCATGTTATCTGTTTGGCTTTCCTGGCAGGATTGACATGCATGCCTGGATTATCTCCTAGTTGGACTACTACAATGCATTTTATATGGAGCTGCTTTTGAAGAGTATTCAGTAGCTACAGCTGATCCAAACTGCAGTGTGTTCAATAGTAGGCACATGTGGCACCATGGCTAAATGAATTACACTGTCCCCTAGTAGGTTTCTGGGTAAGATTGCAATTGCTGGTTGTCAATGACAAGTCGTGGGACAATATTACTTGAAAGACAGCCTCTTCCCCATGGTTGCCAACTGACTTACCAGATCAGGCAGTGTAATTATGGTTCAGGTCCCATCAGAGAACCATTGTCCCTAGACAGTGTACTTTTCCTCAGAGTGTTTCATCTTGTGGAACAGTCTCTCCCCTAACATACCAATAATCCTGACCTTGCTGGCCTTCTTAATGGAGATGTGGCATAGATGTGGATATGTCCGATATGTTTCTGGTATGTTGCTACTGAGATTTTTTTTTTGGACCCTTGATTTGTTTTTTCTTTAATGGATTGTAAATTCGGTTTTGCTCTTGTTTTTCTATACTGCCCAGAGTTCCTTTGGTAGAAGGGCAGCCATATAAATATGTTAAATAAATAAATAAATAAATTCTCATATCTTCCAGTTAGGGATACTACTCTAACTATAAAACTTTTAACTGTTGCTATGGAAACAAATGTTCTGTTCCTTCCGAAAGCTTTGTGGTTTTGTTTCTATTGCATAGCCTTACTACCACTACAGACAAGCTCATAAGATGAGAAAAAAATGGAATAATGTCCTTTCAGTCTTAGCTCTAGGTTATTAAACAAATTGAATGAAAACATAAAATATATTACTTTTATATAGCATCCTAATTCAGCAATAGTAATTTCTATGTGGCTCCTCTATTCAAGGAAAGCTGTGCTGAAATCTGTCTTCCAGGTTTTTTTAAAAAAGAGTTATTTTTCATGTGAAAATCTTCTGATTTTTAGTCTCATTTTAAGGTTGATTCCAAATTTCCAAATTAAGATCAGTGTTTTTGAATGCAATACATTGTAACAAAATGTAGAGTATTTTTTATATGCAAAGAACACATATCCATATGTGACATCTGATTTTCACTTTGGCAGTGTGTTGGGGCATTTCAGTGTTTTGTTTTGTTTTTTGCAGAATTTATGGTTCCCCGAAAGAGATACTTCATTTTAAAGTGGATATTCATTTTGAAATAGTGAGCCAGCAACTAAGTATGGTATTAAAAAAGAATCCCAAATATTGACTAGCATCTCTAATATCAATTCTTATTAACAAATGTGTGAAATGCCCAGTCTGGATGCAGAAGTGCATTTTCATAGCTTATACAGCTAATATTAAATCATCTTAAGGTCCAAGTTTATTAGAAATGACTGAAATACATTACAGGCCAAAAAAAAAAAAAAAAACCCTCTTGAGTGGTTGGTTTACCAATTGGTGGGGTGGAATTAAAATGCATTAAAATTTATACAAAGAGAAGTAAATAGTAGAGAGCTAAGATTAATTTTGACATTGCTAAATGAACCATTGTTGTGTGCTGTGTGGTTAATAAAGTAACACAGAAGAAACATGCCATTTCAGATGCTGTGAGGTGGGGGGAAAGCCTGTGATTATTAATTAGATTTTCTGCTTGTTCCCTACATTCTAAGTCAGCAATGCACTTTAGAAAGAAACTGTGGTAAAAGGTTATCTCTGCTGTTGTGGCACATCAGCAAATCCATAGTTTTAATCAAATGAAGCTTTTGATTTGCTCAGCTTTTCTGTAAAGTGCTACCAAATCTAGACTGCCAAAATCCAGATGAATGCTAAATAACGGCAAACTCTTAACTTTTACATCTAGTGTTATTTGGGACTTTTGCAGTTTCTAACAATTCCTAATTTCCAGACTTTCATTAACAGAAAAGAACAGAATAGCAGAGTTGGAAAGGACCCTGGAGGTTTTCCAGTCCAATCCCCTGATCAAGTAGCAAACCCTATACTATTTCAGACAAATAGTTGTCCAGTGTCTTCTTAAAAACTTTCAGTGTTGGAGTATCCATAATTTCTGGAGGCAAGTTGTTCCACTGATTAATTGTTCTAATTGTCAGGAAATTTCTCCTTAGTTCTAGGTTGCTTCTCTCCTTGGTTAGTTTCCACCCATTGCTTCTTGTCTTGCCTTCAGGTGATTTGGAGAATAGCTTGACTCCCTATTCTAATATCCCATCCACATTGTACTGAGAAGCTCCCAGAATGCCCACCATCGCTGATCCAGCATGGACTTCTTCCCTTTGTTCCGTCCTCTCCAGCTGAGCTGATGGAGATGTGCACCAGCATTAGCTTGCCAGCTTTTTCCATTTTTATAAGGCCTCTGTGTTTCATGATGGCTTTCCAAAAGGTGGATGATCATACAATTGATTTCAGGACTGTGCATAGAAACAAAACAGTCCAATTTCCCTAATTAATCAGGCAGTAAAAAGAGATGATGGTATGATTTGTACTTTCAGACTTCTGAAATTAAGGTAATCTTGCAATAAAGTAGAATTAGCTCATTTTGTTGTATTTCCTGTCTGGTCTACTTGGGAGGTTGACACTTATTTTTTTAAAAAATAACTCTTAGACTCATGCGGTTCAAAGGAATCATTCTGGCCTTCAGATTGAACCCCCTATTCCAAATACATCCAGCTCTTTCAATCTTTTTCAAAAAGATGCAGTTTCTAATTCCATTATTGTCCTTACTTCTTTCTTCGATTCATTTTGCATGAATCTACCATAAAGACATCATAATTGACTGGAATCGACTATTTCCTGTAATTTGGAAACTTCTCTATCAATGTAGAGAAGATTTTAAATTTCTTAATATTTATTCTATTTTCAATCCATTTATTTAACTTCCTTAAACTTTATGTGTGCTCTGTAGGTTATATCTTAATCAAATTTTATAAACATTGCTTTTTTCTCTTTAACCATGTCATTAATAAAAATGCCAAAAAGTACATGATTTAGGAATTAATCTTAGACCTCCCTGTTCTGTAATCTACCAGTCTGATGTGCACGAGTGTATGGTTTTTGAAAATGTTAGGAAAGCTTCTCTAGCAACAAGAGTAGTTTGACAGTAGAACTAATTCAGCGAGAAGTTGGTGGGGTACATTTTATTGAATGTGTTCAAGGACAGGTTAGGCAGTCATCTGTCACGGGTGCAACTCAGCATTGCACTATGATTTGCAGTGTGATTTGGAATCAATGATCTAAATAGCTCCTCCCAACTCTACATAATTGTATGAACTCATTTTGTGCCTCACCTCAAAATCTACTACATAGGAAAGCCAATTCAATCTATCTAATATCAGGGCTGAGTGCGGATGTGCACATATGCTTTATTCCTAATTACCAATAGTGGAAGAATGTGTTCTTCAAAACTATGCCTGAAAATTGGAATTTGGGAGAGAGGATATGACACAAACTGCCTTTTTCCTTTTCCATATTTAGTAATTATACTGATCACATTCAGAGCAATATGCTGAAAAAGAGGATTCAAAGGGTTAGGCTGCTTAGTGTATTTTATTATTCATCATCATGGAAAAAATAAGAATTCAATAAATACCTACAGGCAGTAGCCAATTAAATAACTTCAAGGCAACCCTCCCAAACCCCTGACCCAATGTATTCTCCTTCTGTTTACTTGTGTTTTTCCTTCAATTGATTGTACTTTTATTTGTCAATGAATCACCAACACAAACTTTCTGTCTGTTTGTCTGTCTTTAACTATATTGAAAAAGTCAGACTTCCGGTTTTGTGCAGTAGTGCAGCAGCCGAGGGATTGCGGGGCTCCGCTCCCTATGGCTGATTTCTGCCTGCCAGGGGACTACAAATGGGCCTGAAGTTGCACTGTAGAGGCAACATAGAAAAGGAGAAGTCCTGCTGATTGCGGAGAGATGGTAGTCGATCTGATTGGTTTGGAAAAAGCCCTCCAGAAACCGGCAGGAGAAGAGGCTAGCTCAACTTCCGAGTCTAGCCCAAGCTATGAGCAACTGAAGTCCAAAAGTACTACTTCAAGCTGCCTGTAAACAATGTGTTTGGAACTGAGTAAGAACAGTGATTTTCTCTCTCCTATTTGAAAATTGATTTCCTGGAAAAAAGAAAAAGAAAAACCCCAAGAAGCAAAAAGCCTCCAAAAGTGAGAAGGAGGAGGTCTTTTGCCCCACCCTCCTACAGCGGAAGTGGTGAATTAAACCTTTCAGGGGGAATAAAAATATATTGAAATGAAAAGACTATAAGACTTAATTTGTATAAGTTTGAAATTGGTGGAATCTGTTAAGATTTTCCTTTTATATCATGAAAATAGAAGTAAATAATTTTATATTACTGAAAGAACTGGTGCTGACATCTAGTGGTGGATGAAAATATACAACAGCTGCTTTACTGCAGAGACTGGCAAGGCCCAGGAAAAGATAAGTTTGATTTTGGTGACCTTCAATGTCTTAATAACAAAGAACAGCTGTGACAAAAAGAAAAAGAAAAGAAAACATCTTGGGCTTTCTACAAAGTGAGAATTATAAACTCTAAAAAAAAATAATAATTGACTTTTCTGGATTACAAATACTAACTCAACTGTAACTCTAAAACTGTCTGCAGAGAAAGGAAAACCTTGATTTTTGGCTATCATAGAAAATCAGAGATTTGCAGAAAGAATACACCAAGAAAAAAACAAATATTTTCCAGAAGGAGATCTATGCTATGTTGCAACTAATTCAAACAACAATAATCTCAACCCACGAGGTAATTAAACATAACCTTGAAAACATAAATGAACACATCTCCAATTTAGCTTTACAACATAAAAATTTTCATAAAATAAAAATAGAGAGCAGAAAAAACAGACAAATGACTATGAGACAGAGGAGAGAGTTTTCAAGATGGAATTTAACAATACAAGGAAATATGACTTAAACCAGAAGGAAAAAAAAATACAAGAAAATCTAGATATGGAAAAGACAAACTACACTTTAAGATTACAAAATAAGTTTGAGGACAAGAAAAATTCGGTAAAATGGATTTTGCCAGGAGAATTATGAGATCTTGAGAGACAAAAAATAATAAATAAAATCAAGAAAGAAAAAAGGAAAAGATTTTCAATGGACACAAAAAGGCAAAACCTTCCTCTAAAAACATCTTCCCTGTTTGGCCTTTTGTACCTGCAACAACATTTATAAGATTATGGGAAAACTCTTTGACTCATCGAAGCATATTGAACAGGAAAGATGTTGGGCAAAAAAAAAGGCTAAAGTGAGAATTAAGAAATTAGATGAGGGAGTATTTAAAAATTAAACATTTGTTTGAATATGGTAATAGAAATAGAAAGATTTTGCAATATAAATGAAGCAATAGAAAGATTTTGAATATAAATGAAGATTAGTTTAAGAGGGATGAGCCCCTAAAGTAATATAGTATGCCTTCTTTCTTTCCTTCTTTCTTTCTTTCTTTCTTTCTTTCGTTTGGTTTTTTTGACATGAGAAATATAAAAATGTTGGGATGTTTTATATAAAAGAAATGTTTTTTCTGTTTTATCTTTTTTTCTCTTCTTTCTTCTCTTATTTTTTTAAAGATATGTGATGGCTTGTATAAAAATGTGAAGGCTTGTATAAGAAAAAAGACTTAAATATTTAAGTGTAATTAATTTTGAGAAAATCTTAATCAGTAAGAATGTTCTGAATATTGTGGGAAAAACAAATTTAAACAAGAATGTAAATAGGACTTATGATGAGGCAATCAAGATGATTAATGAAAAGAAGCTTTATATTGATGTGGTTATTATTTGCAGAAACATGAGAAAAATGTTTATATTTAATTGTTATTTATTTAAATAAGAATTGTATTAATTCAAGTTTGGCAAAAGAGAATATTATTGGAAGAAGAGGAAATCATGTAAAGCTATCATATGGACTATAGAATCATAGAAATTAATTTTTATTGAGTGTTTTTTAAACATTAACCCAGATAACACAATGTTTACCAAATATTAAGGTGTATGTTAAAAATCAATAAAACAAATTTAAAAAAAGAAAAAAGAAAAATTCACCAAAAATAAAATAACATTGTTTTAGGCAACACTATTGAGTGATTCACTCTCTCAGGATTTCCCATCAAGAGATTACACATAGACAGCTGTGAAACATTACTCAATAGCTGATACCTAATATTTTATGACATGTTTATTTTATTTTCAATGCAATTGACCTTAAATAAGACAGAGGTTATGCATTCTTATATGGCTATTCGACCTAATGTCAATTTCTGACAATTGCAGAGGCTAAAGAATATGGTCCCATAGAGTGCAATAGCAGCTCCTCACATATACAATAATAATAATAATAATAACAACAACAATAATAATAAAGTTGGAAGGGGCCTTGGAGGTCATCTAGTCCAACCTCCTGCTCAGGCAGGAAACCCTATACCAGGCATATCAAACTCGCGACATCACGTGATGTCGTGCGATGTATCGGAGCTTTTTCGCCATTGCTGGCAATGGGTGGGCGCGGCTCTGGTATGATGAAACCGGCCCGCAGGCTGGCAGTTTGACACCCCTGCCCTATACCATTTCAGACAAATGGCTGTCCAGTCTCTTCTTAAAAACTTCCAGTGTTGGAGCATTCACCACTTCTGGAGGCAGGTTGTTCCACTGGTTAATTGTTCTCACTGTCCTTAGTTCTAGGTTGCTTCTCTCCTTGATTAGTTTCCATCCATTGCTTCTTGTCCTGCCTCAACTAACTCAGTACAGACTAGGAAATATCATTTTGACCGCATCTTCATCTGAGATCTGAGTCCTGTTAAACAATATTTAGAACACATTTATTTAAGTAAGCAATGTATATATATATTTACATTGCCCCCAACAATCTGGGTCCTCATTTTACCTACCTCGGAAGGATGGAAGGCTGAGTCAAACTTGAGCCGGTGAGATTTGAACCGCTGACCTGCTGAACACAGTCAGCTAAAGTGGCCTGCAGTACTACACTCTAACTGCTGTGCCACCTCAGCTCTTTTTGAAGATGTAGATAGATAGAAAGGCAAACAGACAAATTCATATTCTAAATACCGTAAATGCCGGCGTATAAGATGACTTCCGCGAGCGCTGAAATCGGCGCCAAAGATGGGGGTCGTCTTATACGCCGAGTCGTCTTATACGCCGGAAATACTGGTAGTTTCCGGCATATAAGACGACGTTCTAGGAATGTGGCCCGGCTATAAAGACGGGGGTCGTCTTATACGCCGGGTCGCCTAATACGGCGGCATATACGGTATTAAGTAAATTTGGGCTGAAGTTCTAAAATAGATTTCTGAGACTTGTTTCAAGGGGACTGCGTTATGTTAGTCAGAATGTATGGCTGCTTTCAACCTATTTGTTGGCCAGTTTCTAACACATAGCCTTTTAAGCTTTTTTTAAAAAAAATGGTCAAGCAATTTAAAGATTGCAAAGGCTGATGATTGTCTTTAAGTAGTAATTTTGTTAGTTTTAGTATCAGTTCTAAAATTATGCTAAAATGCACAGTGGTGAGATTTTTGGATAATGATTTAACATTAACTTCTTAAGAAGAAATAGCATGCTTTTCTGTGTTAATTTTGTCTTTCTTGAATCCTGCAGAGCTGCCAAATGCAGAAGAAAACAACTATTAAATATACAGAACAGATTAAGTTTGTATGTGTGTGTCTCTGTGTGTGTTCTCCTCGGAATGAGAAAATGAAAACAAATATGCTAAAAAGGATTTTTCTTTTCTCTTAAAAGTAGGTAATGCAGATTATCTGTCTGTGTGCATGTGTAATATATGGGTGTACGCATGCATACATATACCTACACATATGAGATAAATTATATATATGTATATATGGTATTGTTATTGTATCTCTGTAATATGTGTGTATTTATGTTTAGGTGTTTGAATGCATACTATACACATACTTGCATTTGCACAAACACACATTGTGCCTTGGAGTCAGTGATTACTGCTGGCAACTGTTTGGATTAGTCCCTGCAGTTAAAGGGTTTTTTTTTTTGAAGTGATTTCCGAGGGTTGAGTGCTTCCTAGGGTTGAGAAAGAGTGACTGGTCCCACATCACTGGTCTAGCTTTGTTCCTAAGAGAGACTAAAACTCACAGTTGTTTTTAGCCTGATGCTTTAATCACTACATAAAATTGAAAAAATCAGAAAGTGGCGCTAGGAGGTTGCTATCATTTGTAGAAGGACTGCTCTATTTTCACTTGCAAAAACTGAAATAGTGGAAGTTTTTTTCTCATGTAACAAACTAAGCATTAATTAAACTGTATCCAGACTTATTTCTACGAAGAGTAGAACTGCTGCAATTACTCACTTCAAGTATGATTAAGTGTGGATATAAACAATTACATACCATTATAAGGCTCGCAATATATTATCTTCTTGGAAGGTGGGAATATTAATACTAATGGAGAAAATAGAGACCAAGCAATTCATTCTAAAGGAATGTAAAAGATAATCTTAAATTGAGCTGAACTCTTGGGGACTTTGTGGATACCTCTATACATTTTTCTTGGAAATACTATAGAGGTAATTGGGCATGGTCTTCTTCAGGGGATGTTTTACAATTCCAAATTTAGCTTATAGCTCAAGCACTGTATACTAAATCTTAAACTCAGTGTAAGAAAAATTGCCCAAGCTATAAATAGAGAGGATGATTTTCACATATTCCCTTTCCTGTAAGGTATTTGAGGGTCTTCAAACTTTTCTGTATAAACACTGGAAGCCAAAAGAGATCTAACACAAGGGTCGCCAATCTTTCTGGGTTGGCAGCCCAGCTGGAAAGGGAGGGACAGGCACATTTATCTGTGTATGTGCACACATGCAAATGTGGCTGCGTGCATGTGTGTGCAAATGAGGCCGTGAGCATGTACAGTCTGTAAATGGGGCTGCTAGCACCGGCACGCAGTGTATGGCTTGCCTAGTGCTGGTGAGAGACTCACAGCTCACCTAGAGCCAGCAAGAGGCTTGTGGCTTGCCTAGTGCCGGTGAGAGGTTTGCAGCTTGCATCTCACCTAGAGCTAGTAAGAGGCTCATGGTTAGCTTAGAGCCAGCGAGAGGCTCATGGCTCGCCTACTGCTGGCGAGCGGCTTGCAGCTCGCCTCTCACCCAGCACCAACAAGAGGCTTTGGCTCGCCTAGTGCTGGTGAGAGGCTTGCAGCTCTCATCTCACCCAGCGCTGGCAAGAGGCTCATGGCTCACAGCACACAGCTTGTGACTTGATGCAAGAGTCTTGTGGCTCGGGTAGCGCTGGAGCATAGCTTGTGGCTTGGCTAGCACCAACTCACAGCTTGCCTATTGCTGGCAAAAGGCTCATGGCTTGCAGCTCAGCTACCATGTGGCGCAAGAGCAGGAGATAAGTGTGCACATATGCACACGTGCACTGGCCAGCCATTCACATGGCCCAGTGGCCAAGAGGCCGCGGCCCATAGGTTAGGGACCTCTGATCTAACAAAAAAAATCCTCCCAGTTTCTTTAAATATAATTTTCAATATTGCAGTAGAAAAGCCTTCTCCCCCACAGACGTTGCTGTGTAATGTTTAATTTCTCCCCCCTCCTCATAATTTGACAATGCTAAAAAAATACTTTCTTTGAGGGCACTATGGTTTCAGCATTTGTATAAATATTCAATTGGGGTGTTGAAAGCTTCTCTTAAGTCCCTGGATATTAACACCATCTCTTGGGAACTTCTGACGCATGATCAACCGACATGGCACACCTTGGTGTACCAGGGTTGCCAGACATATGAACACAGAAGGACAATCTTGGCACAAGAAAAGCGAGCACTCCGCAAAGCCAGAGCTGCAAATGCTGAAGTAACAGTGTCTACATTTCTTTGTTCAGTATGTGGCAGAACATTCCGTGCTAACATCGGTCTTATTAGCCACCTACGGACACATCGTTGATGGCCCATAACCCACAAGATGTCAAGGTGTTCATCGAAAATCGATGGACGAACAACAACAACAACAAAAATATTCAATTATTTTCATGGCCCACACTTAAACTTTGTGTCAAAGAAAAAGAAAAAAAAATATCTGGCTTCTTGGAAATGTGATGGATTTCTTGTTTGTTTTCTTTTGCTGGTTTTATTTTATTTTATTTTATTATTTTATTATTTATTTATTTATGTCTTATGCTTCATACAAGGTCTTGTGGTTGAGGCAACTGATATACAGTGTAAATTTTAAAAAAATGATAATCTTCTCATTCGGCACAATTTCTGCATTCTGATATAATCACTTATGATATGATTTAAGGAAAAGAAGAAGCAGATTAGTGGATGAAGCATTTTTTTGTAAATGTATCTGTTCCCTAATTTCCCTGTATGAATAGCACAGCAATACTAAATTTTGAATGGAATATGCTAAATTCAAAAACACAAATGTCATTCCAGGCCAAGCCAATAGCAACTACAGTTGGTTGGTATATTTTACTTAATTTCAAAGGGTCCAGGTGATTCAAGGCTGGCTGAAGCACTGCTCTTTAGACACGAAATAAAAATATAGTAAAAAAAGATTCAAGATCCGAAAGCATAGCTTTAAGAGAAATCCATAGCAAAACCTTACAATTGTTGGTCCCTTGATTTGTTTAAATAAAGGATAATTTGGTGCACACTTACTGAATCAAACATAATGATAAATTGAACTTAATTATTCCCACTACCAGCGTGAAGCAATGATTCCCCTGACAATACACTTTTAGGAGCTACATGCAATGAATTACAGCATAGTTAACAATAGAGTAAAACATAGTTGGGCCAGAATTAAAAGCAGGTTAGGGAATCACATTTTTATGTCTTTTAGTCATGTCTTAATTTTTTTTTCAATCTCCCTCTTTCCCTTCCTCTTTATATTCTTCTCCATGCTTTAATGCAGCAGCTCTCAACCTTTTCTATACCCCGCACCCCTAGAATGCTTCTGATATATTCTCGCATCCCTTACAAAAGTTCAAAATAACAGCAACGAATTATGCACATACACTATAATTTTGAAAACCCAAGTTTTGGGGACCACCTGGAATATTGTCTCACACCCTCGGTTGGGAACCCCTACTTTAATGAAAGGAATAAACATACCTATTTTAGAGATGTGCACTTATTTTATGAAGCCTCCCCTCTCATACCTGAGAACTTTAAGAATTGAAACCAACATTTATAACTGATGTGTTACATGAATTGCTTACTAATATAGATGTAAGACTTATGAAATGTAACAGGTTACAAATCTGGTGATCATGTTTTGTATCAATTGCATTTTATAAACTACTATCCATAACAGTTACGCAGAAAATTTTAGACAATGCATAACTTTTTTTTCTAGCCAAGTTTATACTCTTGTGAAATTGAGAAATATGTGATTGGGTAGAATTGAGGGGCTCCTCAAAAACCAGATCACTGGGTTTTGGATCCTTCGACATATTGAAAGACCAAGAAAGGCATAGAGGACTACAGTGAATGGTGTTGAGATAAATGTGATGTAGAGTTCCTTTTCTTCTCTTCTTTCTTGCTTACATTCTCCTCCTACTTTTCTTGTCGTTTCCAATGTTGTTTAGCCCAAAGAGAAAAAGCAAGATGGGAGGAAGACTGAAGGTCATTTCAGGCTTACATGAAGACCTTCAAGTTTACCTGAGAATGTTAAACCGAACATAATTCAACAATGTAAATGGCAAGCTATTTAATGTACCCCTGAGGAAGCTTTAGACCTCCTATTGCTTAACTATCCTATGTATTGCCAGATGCTCTGATGAGATATTACATTACCTATTATTTTTCATGAACTGTGATAACTAGAGGCAGCTGGATGATAATGTTTTAATCTTTTTGTATATTCCTTTACTTTCTGTTAAGGGCATGATGTGCTAGCAGAGTAAAGCTGATAAAACTAACAGTGGTAAGGCTAACCTGAGTTAAACTTCCCTTATTGGCTTGTGCAGGAATATGTAAAAGAAAGAATTAGCTCGAAAAAAATACATTCCTTTTATCTTTCCAACTGAGCATCATAGAAAACTTAGATGAAACACTTAGGTATACTGTCCTGTGGGCATGCTTGCAAAAATCCCATTACTTTTACACAAGTTACACAAATGCTTTGGGGCAGAGAAAAGCTCTCCTTCTAATTTAACAGTCAGCTTAACATTTTTATTAAATTACAGTTTCTTTTACGAGAAAGGATATAGGATTTGATAGCTAGAATGCTGCACTTCTATACAAGAATTACGGGATGGTTGTGAAAGGTATAATCATCCAGAGAATGACATTAGAGAACACTGTATGGTAATAATTACTATAGCTAAAGGGATGTAGCCATGAAAACTGCCTAGAAAAGATACTTATACAGGATAGTTTGAGCATTGTAGGAAAAAGGCTTGTAAAACATCACAACAGAGCCAGTATGGTGAGTGATGTTTAATGGTTAAGATGCTGCACTGGGACTTGGAAAATCTAGGTTCAAGTCCACCTTCAGTTACAATACTTTGGATCTCTCTCTCTCTCTCATTCTCTCTCTCTCTCTCTCTTTCTTTTTCTTCCCAAGTTCTACACAATGTTGTTGCTGTGTTGAAAGTAAAAGTATGTATCAAATTCAGCTCCTGGGGACAAGCAGACTATAAACATATCACCATTTATAAATAAATGAAAATGAGATATACTGTACAGTTCTCATAAGATTCTTTTCAGATAGCAACATTATACCAAATGCAGAAACAAAGAAACTGAAAGATGTGAAACATAAGATGTATTATAGTTTACAAATACAGCTTATTTATTTTATTTAAAACATTTATGTGACCTTATACAGACCTAGAAACATTCTCCAAGATATTCAAAAATGTTTTTATGAGGAAGTCAGATACTATTGCTACCTTAGCTGAATGCAAAACAGATACTGGAGGTACAAATTTATAAAGGGAAATATTAATGTATTCCAAAATATCCAGAGAAACAAGAACAAGAAAAGAGATATAATACTTACATACATATATATGATTACTGACCCTTCTCACAATGAGTGAAATTGCCTATCGTTTTAGTACCTAGTCCTAATGGAGAAATGAGCTTTAAGATGCTTCAGTCAAGTAATCAAGTTGGATAGTTTCCTGGTGTCCAGAGTTCAGGTAATCCTTAAGTTACAAAATTCATTTAATGACTGCTCAAAGTTATGACATCATTGAATGAAAAGACTTATGACCAATCCTCAAAGTTGTGGTTGATGCAGCATCCCCACAGTCATGTAAACAAAATTAGGGTATGTGCCAACCAGTTCTTATGATACTTATGATCAACTGCAGTGTTCAACGATCACATGATTACCATTTGTGATTTTTCCTGGTAGTTCCCAAATGCAAAGTTAGCAGAGATGCTGACTTGGGTAAGATTCACCCTGGGCAGTTTCCTCATTTGTAGCACCACACTTTCCTCCTGTCACTTGTATGGACCACACCTTCCTTTGTTCTCTTGCTTATATGCACCACACTCTCCTTTATTCACTCCCACCACTGACCCCTCCTTTCCCCTTTGCTCACACACATGCACTGTGCCTTCTTACCCCATGCTCACAAATACATATGCATCAGCGTCATTCCTGGGCCTCCCTATCCTTGCACAAACCTTGCACCATCCTTTTTGCATCTTCCTTTTGCTCAAACACATGCATACAGTACATTTGCCAGTGATCATCTTCGAAGGTGACCACGTGCTTGTACGCACCCCATGTTTTCCTTCCTTAGTCTTCCTGAGCTTGCCTTTCTCACACCACTCAGGTTGCACTGTACTCCCCCTCCTCCAACTCATGTATTGCCTCCCCCTTTCCATCCCCATGCTTCTTACCTTGGACTCCCTCCACTTCCAACTTAATGAATGTTGCATTTGGGTATTATGATGGCAACTGGGATTGCCTGGATTGCCATTGCTAAGTAATATGCAGACATGGTGTGCTTCTTTGAACAAACTTTCAGTCCTCACAACAGAACAGACTTTACCTCTTATCTTTCAACTAGGACTTGTACAATTTCCTTGTTTCTGATAGAATTAATATCAGTGCGTACTACTCATTACATCAAGCAATCTAAATTCACTACAAAACTTTCATATTCTTACTGCAAAATTCCAATTCTATTTCCATGCAGTATATTGATTCATTTTAATATGCTTTCTCTAAATCACTAAGCATATATTGCACTTTTTCAGGAGAAAAGGGAGGGGGAAGATGGACTGCATATATCCTGCCCTATATAAAGTTGTGCTGCACTGCTTAAATTTGCTCTGTCAATTATAATTTTGCCAAACTCTTTCAAAGACACACTTACCAAACTAAGCATCCCCCCCTCTAGTTTTTACATTTATTCCTCTTGACATTTTCACCTTTTTTTCCTAGTTATTCAAAATTAAAAAAAAATGTTCTAGTACAGATATTTTTTGCAAACAAACAGTCCTGAATACCTCTGGATACAATCTGAAGGATTTAATCTTAAATTTACAACTACCAATAGAATAAACAATCTAGAAGAGCTACACTGGAGAAACAGCCTTATTAAGTTTAATAAATCAGACTTTGCTTATGCATTTGACCTAGATATTGAAGATGGCATAAAGAAAATACAAAGGAATTGCAGAATTCCTGTTTTAATTTTTACAAGATATTTATAAAAAAGTAAATATGTATTGTACAAAATGACCTTCATTTTCAATATTTGCAGAAAAAAGGAATGATGTTCTGTACCTGAAGATTATTTTTTTAGATTTTTTTTATGTATGAAGTCCAAGATCTGAAGAACATGTAGAAAATAACAGATTTACAAGTAACGTGTCCACCCCCCGACTGTCTCAGCAATTTTATTTCTCATTATGTTAATAACTGCATTCACAGTCTCCATACAGCAGATCATAACAACATATCCTTCCCATGTGTTGCCATGCTGTTTAGGAAATAAATAAGACAGCTACATAGATGTAAGCAAATTACTGTCAGGTTGGGGCAACAGATATCATAAAAAATAAGCTTCACTGGTTTCAGAAATCAAACCCCCAACTAAGTTAATACTGCTTTATCTAAAGGTAATAAAAGACTTTTGGTAGATCTGACAGATTTGAATAGAATAGAGCTGGAAGGGACCTTGGAGATCTTCTAGTTCAGACCCCTGCTCAAGCAGGAGAACCTATACCATCTCAGACATGTGAATGTCTAGTCTCTTCTTAATCTCCAATCTCTATTTGTAAAGCAGGAATCTCTTTTTTAATCTCAACTACATATGCATAAAAAAGGCTCAATAAGAATGCAAATAAATAATGATTCTGATTTGTCTAAATGTAATGAACCTCCTTATGGTATGACATTAATATTGTAGCGGAAGTGGCAGAACATGGAGGTGGAGTTAAAAGAGGAATAAGTCTAGAACTTCTACATAGCCACAAGCAGACTAAGTCCAACTCCCCTTGAATTCTGTTGACCCTTATCTAAGTCCAAGCATGCGCTGTTAGTTGAGAAAATTACTGTTCATAGGCATCTTAGCAATATTGGACTGTGACTTGATCTTTCACACTTGACAAATGTGTTGATCATTCCAAACCAAGAGAAAGTAATGCCAAAGGTACAAATACCTCACTCAAACAGGAGAAATATGATAAGATCCCAGTATTATTTATAGACTTCTAGTATGGTATAAACTGAGCTGTGTGAACATTGCAACTATTCTTTGCACTATGTACAAGGGAGGTATAAGAAAAAAAAAACCTTTAAAATGAGTTTAGCATAGAGTCCATTCTCAGATTATTCTTGCAGATATGCACCCATTTTTAATATATAAATAAAACATCATATGACATCATATGTTTTTTCTTTGCTGAGTTCAGAGTTGGGCGGGGCACCTCCCCCTCTTTTTTGTTTAGCCCCATCCACTGCATTGTTCAATTGCGTGTTCCCCTCATCTCCTCCCTTGCTCTGTCCAGATTGTTTAGGTGTGGTACTCTCTCCCCTTTTTTCTTTACAACTCCCACCTCCACAATCATGGTCCCCATAAATGTTATCCTGTCTCGTTTTCACCGTTCCCCCCTTACACTTGGTGTTCTTTACTTGTACATTGTTATCTTGGGATAACTCAGCAAAGAAAAAACATATGATGTCACTCGCACAGACAAGGATGCAGGAAAAGAACAACCGCTAATAAAAAACTGGTGACCAGAACACAGCTTGCTCAATCAGGCCCTGTGACGAGATCTAAGAGCCAGGTGCAGACCTTGGTCAGCCTATAAAAGGGACTCTCCTACTGACTAGCATTCCAAGCCCTGATGATGTCGGCAGCTGCCGACGAAAGCTAGGCATTTTTGTTAAAACTTTTATAGTAATTCCCTGGTGTTCACGTTTATTTATTTGTTTTAACTATGAATATACCCAGGGATCATATTTTTAACAATATATATATATACGAACACCAGGAGAGTATAAATATAAAAATATACTTTACTAAAAGCTGCCAAGCTTTCGTTTGGAAACTCCAAACATCATCAGGGCTAAGGAGCCAGTAAACAATGATGACTTAAATGGGTTTTGCCGGCATCTGCAGCCGGCTCATGGACCGCGTCACCGGTCCCGGCCAGTTAATTAGTGTTCCAGATGTTTTCTTTATTACTCTCCTTATGCTTCCTTCTATGGTTCTTCCGGATCGTTCCTTCCACTATCTCATTACTGGCATTCATCTCCTCCACCACCCCTTTATCCTTATTTCCTTCCATAGTACTGACCCTCCTCTCCTTTTTGTTTTCATTTTCCACCCTGGGGGCATCTGTTTCTCCTCTATCAGTGTTACAAGCTTCCCTGGGTTCACCGATGCTCCCCCCCACACACGCTTTTCTCAATCCCTGCTCCACACCCTTTCTTCTCACTCTTCCACTGTCATGAGTAACTTTCATACGGGTGTTGCATATTTGGGGGTCTGTGCCCTCCGCCTCCATCCTGGCAATTTTCGTGTCAACAGTTCTCAACCGTTCCATTTGTTTGCTGCGTGATCGGGTGCTTACTCCGTCTCTCAATTCATCATCACCCCTCCTCCCTATCACATGCTCTTCCCCATTGCTGATAGGAACGGTATTCAGGCGGACACCAGGTCTCCAGGTCTCTGCATTCTGATTCCCCGCGTTCTCACTCCCCTCTCCTCTGCTCGTCTTTGGAGGAACTTCAAAGTGTTCGTCCCGGGGGGGGCTGTATTGTTGGTGGGGGTATTCCTTGTCTGCAGGGAGTCCAGGCAGAACTCCGTGTCTCTCCCTTTCACCGTATGCCTAGGCAATCGAGCTGTGCTTTTGTTCTTCTTCTCCCCCCTACCCACAGCGCCAGGCTGCAGGCTCCTCATTCTGGATCTTCCACACTCTCCATAGTTGTCATTAAGTTCTGGGGGTGGGGGTCTATCGTGGTGATATTGGGGAAGGGGGAGGTCTTCCATTGGTGGATGATTACGTGTGTTTGACAGTGGTAGCCTCCTCAGATGTTCGTTAGAGTAGTATTGGTATTGATCGGGCGAAACGGGGGTGCCCCTGGAGTGTGGAGGGTTGGCCAAAGCTCCATCTATCTGTTCAGGATGGGGGCCAGGTATCTCGTCACGTTTACAGCTGTACAAGCATTGCTCAGATCGCTTATAATGATTGGCATGGTGTTTAAAATCCCATTTCCTCAATGCTTGTTGCGCTGGATGTAAGTCAATGTGATCATTAACCGCATCTTTGTTGGAATACCATGCCTCTTTCAATAGCCGGCCTCCCTTAGTGGCATCCTCAGACATAACGTGAACATTCACAAAGTCAAACTGGTGGCATGTTGTGCCATATGCATCCACAATTGAGAATGCTGCTCACCCCTTCTTATAGCTAACTGATGTTCATGCAAGCGAGATCTTAAACACTTAGCTGTTTCACCCACATAATTGCCATCGCAGTTCTTGCAATTGATTTTATAGATTATTGCTGATCTATCCATGGCAGGGAGTGGGTCCTTGGGGCGAACGACTTTGGACCGTAATGTCTGATTGGGTCTGTGGGCCACTTCTATTCCATGGGGGGCCAGCAGTCTGGCTGTTGCTTCCTAGACGTTATTAATATATGGCAAGGAAACACGCATTCTTTGTAATAATGGTTCCTCTCTCTTTTGGTTGTTCCGGGACTGGGGTGTAAGACCGTACTGTCTGATAAACCTCAAAGGATACCCATTACATTGACAAATCCGGAAAAAGGTATTGCCTTTCTTTCTTTTTAAACTCCTCAGTGCTGCAGTGGGAGTCCACGCGCTTAAACAATGCTTTAATGCAGCTAGCTTTATGAGATACGGGGTGGTTGCTCCTATAGTGGAGTATTCTGTCCGTGTGGGTGGGTTTACGAAACACCCCTGTAAGTAACGTCCCATCCAACTGGCGGTATATTGACACGTCCAGGAAGGCTAGGTGACCTTGTTTTTCTTCCTCCACTGTAAACTGCATGTCGGAGCATATCGAGTTAAGTACTCTCATAAAGGTAGCTACATGTTGTTTTTTAACAACCGCAAACGTGTCATCCACGTACCGAACCCAAAATTTGGGTTGGTATAAGGCCATAGCCCTGTGTTCTAGCTGTTGGAGTACTATTTCTGCTATAGTGCTAGAAATGGGGGAGCCCATAGGTGTCCCTTTAACTTGTTCGAAGATGGTACCCTGGAAGGTGAAATAGGTGGTAAGACATATTTCCACTAATCGCAGGAGGTCATCTGTCTGGAGGGAGTCCTGGTGATGGCTCCCTTCTATATTCCTCAAGCGCTCTCCCAGGGCTGAAATAGCTAAGTCCTGGGGGATGGAGGTGAAGAGGGAGGTAACATCGAACGATACCATCCTCTCATCATCCTCCACCATAAGGGTCTTAATTCTGTTGAGGAATTCTTCTGCAGAATTGGCTGCTTATTTCACAAGTAATGACTCTGGGTGGCATACAAATATCTTCCCAATCACATATTTCATGGCCTCCAGGTACCAGAATAAGATATTTACAGCTTTATTTGCCAGAATCAAAGATATATAATATAAAGCATACTGATGATACCTCACCCCATGACAACAAAACTCACATAGATGTTAAAAGGTGAGGTGCTATCACCAAACCCTCCTCAAAAATATTATAAAATGCCATCAGGAAAATATGTTAAGTGGGAACTACTTTTGTTTACTCCTGTGAGTAAAACAATAGTAGTACAGTTAATAATTCAACATATTCCCTGTACTTAGTAAATGGCAATATTTCTTCTAATTTTAAAGCTTATCCTGTTTTGGCGTGTGGACTTTGGACTAGCAAAAGCAACCTCCCTTTTTTCCATTGTAAGATCCTGAAAGCTATGCAAAATTATTGAAAAAAGGGAGACAATAATAATTTAAAAATGAGGACCCATTAGCTGTTTAGAAAAAAAATGGAATGTTATAATTGGCTATTGGATATTAAAATGGAACATAAAGGCCATAAAACCCTGAGGCAATTCAATGTATGAAGTTATGGAATTGTTAAATACTAATAGGAAGATAGCAGCTACTTTAAACAGCACAATGTTATCATGAAAAAAAATACAAATAAATTTTCCATTTAAAAAAATCCTACAAATCCTAGTTTGTCATATCCATTCATTTCACATAGTCATGCTAATAAAAAAAACCCTGAAAAAATGGAGAGTAAGTCTAAATACAACAGACTTTTTAAAATTGATGGAATTTAAATGAATTACGACTAACATAAATCTCACTCATTTCAACAGCTCTATTTGAAATATGACTTAGACCAGATTCAAGATAATAAGAACACTGGAAATGATGAAAAGTGATTCAGACATGGTTTTAAAGAAGCTATGTAAATGTTTGAGCTTGCATACTTTCAATAAATGTTGCTACTTGTAATAAATGGAACACAGATAAAAACTAAAATATACTAAAAAATAGGGTAATGATCTCTCCAGTGGTCTAGTGGACTGCAATAAAAATGCTACCAAAGTGAACCTCTTCCATCCCTTCACTTTGCCATACATTAAGATTATTTGAAATAGTATGGGAATGGGAATGGCCTCGAAGACAGGAAAAAGAGCCACTACTAAGGCAATGGTCAGATAAAAAGAACTTGGGCCAAGAAACTAACATGACAAACCCTTCGCTATTGTCATCAGGCGAGCTGAGGTTTAAGCACAGACTTGCAAAATTCTGTTACTCTAGCTGTAATAAATGGTAATTAGAACAATTAATCAGTGGAACAACTTGCCTTCGGAAGTTCTGAGTGCTCCATCACTGGATATTTTTAAGAAGAGATTGGGCAGTCATTTGTCTGAAATGGTGTAGGGTCTCTTGCTTGAGCATGGGGTTGAACTAGAAGACTTTCAAGGTCCCTTCCAACTCTGTTATTCTGTTATATTCTATAATACTGTGCTGGCACTGCCTTTTTAGTTTGGTCTACCTTGTAAGGATGACAACAAGTGCTGTGGATTTTTCTCACAGCAAGTTGGAGTAGTGTATCTTCTGTGACAAACTTTAAATCCAGGGAAAAACATCTTCTCTGACCAAAGGTCTTATAATTGCATAGACTAGTATTTCTTACAATTCTCCCATTCCTTGTTTAGTTTTTCCAGATCAGCCAGGGTCAGATAAGTGTGGCCACATAACTGGGCACTTATACAGGCAGACATCATGGAATTTAGAAAAGAAACATAACTTACAGTAATTCTCTGAAACATCTCTATAATTGCACCCTTCCTCTTAACCGATTCTGTTAATAAAGCTTTGGCTTTATGACGCAAAGCTTAGATGAACATATAAACACTGGAATGGATAATCAAGTGGAGAATGCCAGAACATGCACTGAGAAGAGCAAAGGCTAGAAATATAGAGCATATGGTATTTATTGCAATACTATGCCAGTTTATCTAACATACAGCTGTAAAGAGAAATACTTAATATTTCAGGGAGAGGCTGATTTTGGAAGACTTTGGGCAAAGAAGTTGATTGTTTTAACACCGATACACCTATTTTGGGTATCACAATTTCACATGTGTTTCTCACCTCAAAATGGCAGAGACCTATGCAGCTGGTTTTCTATAAACATAGGAGAAAGGGACTCTGAAGCCAGTAAAAAAAAGACGTGAAGCTGTATGTAATTTAGTTGCCCCTCCCTGAATTAAGTTAAAGATAAGAGAATTAAAAACCAATCCCTGATAAAATCTAGGGCTCTGTTCCACATAACTCATCCATCAAATACTGCTTATTTATTTATTTTGCTAATATGCTACTTAAATCCCAAAACACTGAATAGTTTACAAAATATTGTATACAGCAAAGGATTGTTAGCCCTGCAGAGGCAGACGAGACCAAAAATTAGATTCCATGAAAGTCTAAAAACATTTCAATTCAGATTGACTTAGCAACATAACCTTGCAGGTCTGATTGTACTTCCCTTTCTCATCCTCATGTGAATTAAGGAGATGCCCATCTGAGACATAATCCATCCCATCATCTGAACTCAAGCAACATTTCCCTCTTTGCTGCTTTGATAACATATCTTTCCTTTTCTTCATCAAGGTTGTCCTTTTTATTCTTTACAAGAATTAAATAGGAGTAGAACACGAGAAACAAAAAAGCAACACAGAGAATTGTTCCAACTGCATCACACAAGAACATTTACACCTTGGGGGATACCACACCTGTCCTTATAAGCCCTCTAAAAGATCTAGCTTTTCAGCAGTCTTTGTAAACTAAATAGATAGGAGGCAGTTGAAATATCACAATAGAATTATGCTTGCAATAGCATTTCAGGATGTGATTTTGGCGTCTTTACAGAACTTACTTAGATATGCCAAATATTGAATTTGAGAACTTGTTCTTCCAGTGTCTTAGAGAAAAATATTCTTGTTATTTTTTCTTGAGCCCTAAATAGCATCAAGAAAGCAATGGTTACCCAAATTTCAGGAGTATATTTAATGCCAAATGGGAATAAATGCAGAGTTTTGGAAAGTGTCATAGGAATTTTCTGCCCACATTTATAGTGAGGGTAGAGTCTCTTGAAGTGATTTGAAATGCTTCTTTTCTACTTTGGCTAAGTTGCCATAGTCAACAAACTCATCCACTAATTGTGGATTGTTTGGTCTATGAATCGTTCCATTCCTTTTCCAGCTTCCCTGTAATTTCTCACCCTTTCAGGGCATTTTGAGGTGCCCTATGTATCTCTGTGTTCTTGCTTCCTGTAATAGCAACAGTCAAAAATCTAAAAAGACTCATGGGCATGTGTGAATGCAGTGTTATGCATCATTGCAGTGTTATGCATTATCACAGTGCTGCAGAATATGTAATACACCTACCAAATACATTTTATTCCCATTTGTTGTCCTTTTATATTTCAAGGACTCTTTGATATGTATTCCATCATTTCCAACAGTGTGAAATTATGCCTAGGTAGTTTGTGGATGCAAAATTATTAATTCAAGCCAATATAGATATCACATAGGAAAATGAAATTGCTAAAAATATTGGTAAGGGTTATTTTTTAACAATGCTCTGTAAATTCCCCCTGATTTTTTTCTTCTTCTTATACAAGCAAATTGAAGCTGATAGGGATCTAGTTGAATGTGAATACATCATCAGGCAGTAGGATGGCATATGGGCACATAAATTATCCTATATTCATTAGATAAATTAAATATCTCTGTCAGGACTGTGACTTGAAAGAACTGGAGTGCAATCAAGATAAATAAACAGGATGTTTTGGGAGGGGAGCAACATGGCAAAATAGTTCTTGCACATCTGTTTGATGGGAATAAGACTGAAATATAGATTTAATAAAATAATTGGTATATGTTGGAATAGCTGACTCTACTCATGGTTGAAATCTATAAGAAATTCATCAGATGTGGGTTTTTAATTCTACAACTAAACTATAAATACTTATTTTACCAGAAAAAAATCATCCACTGCTTTTCCTCAAAGCATTTGCGTTAATCAGAAGAGTTTACAACAATTCAGTAAACAAAATAACCCTATAAAACAAATGAAGCATCCACATAAAATGGAAACAGGCTAGATAAAAAACTTATATATGAGATATTAACAGTTACAAGTTCCAGAATTTTAGCAAGTTCCGACTATTAAAGTGTAAAATTAATAATCTCCTCCTCTATTTCTCAGGCACCTGGGGTGCCATGCAAGAGAGCATATCATTTGAACTTAGATAAGAAGATATATGAAAGACAAAAGTAAAATCCATAGAGCAAATTTGAAATTGAGCACTAAAGATAAACTGAACATAGTCAAAGGTTTCTATTTATTTATTTATTAAATTAATGTGCTGCCCATCTCCCTGTGCAAAGGGACTCTAAAGGAAACATTATACTTCATTAAACACCTGAAAGAATGGAACAACTGTATCCCCAAGTAAAACAAAATAAGGAATGAGCCAATCTTTCTAATTATATTCCTATTGTAAACAAATAGCTGTATGTAGTACCTAACAGTCTTGCTTCTGCAGACTTTGAGGCACGTAACATGTCTTCCAATTATTTTTTCTTAAGTGAAAATTCAACCCGAAGTCTCCATCTTAATGGCATTTCTTGTACGGATGGTGCAAAGAGAAGCAGTTTTTATTGCAGCTGTTATTAGTATGGTTTGTCACGCAGTCAGATGTTCAAACTGGATTTGGCATTTTTATCCACCTAGTGTGTCCTTCCCAAGGACCTGGCATAGGCAGATGTTGATGTTTGATGGTGTTAAAGGTATTGCCATGGGATGTAAGCTGTTCCAAGTAAAGCTGCCCTTTCTAATCAACTGTCTTCAAATGTGCACTGTAAAAAGACATGTCTCAGAAAGGAAAAGGAGAAGATATCCTATTCAGGAAGCTTAGAACAACTTCATCCTCCCACAAATGTGGCTTTTTTCATTCCCAGTTATTAGCAATGAGCAGATGATTCCTATGTAACAGATCCACAGTAACTAGGAGATCTTTGAGAGGTGCATATTTTTCTAAGTATCCAGATGAAATTAGATTATGGATGACCCCCCCCCCCAAAAAAAAATCACTATAGCTTTTTCTAGGTCAGGTAACATGATGATTATCACACTGAAAGAACTACACTTTTTTATCGGCATCCATGTGTTTGATATGCCTTATATTCATGGCTAAGTAGGTTTCAGTGTGCTCATCTGGCTAAGTAATGGGAGGTTTGAGATACCCTGTAATCAGGCCTAGCTGGTTTTCAGCATTTTCAAGCTGGCAACTCTCCTTCTTCAAGACATGCTAGCACTCTCATTAACCTCCTCTTAAAACAGTAGTTAGTTAGTGTACAGACTGAATGAAAAGTATCATACTCTGCCATTCACTACTATAAGTCTGTTCTGCTACTATTTAATAGTGCCGAAATGTTGGCTGCACTTGCACATGAGTTAATCTATACTTAAAAATCATAATATTCAGTTTAGTTTCAGTATCAGAACATCTAGTTCTACCTTTATTCAATTATCTCAATTCATTAAATAAATTTCAAGGATAAGCTTAGGCAACAGAGAAGAGTCATGTTCATCCACACCTTACTGTTGAATGAACATCCATAAGTGACATACTATTACAATGCCTGAATGGATGATGGTGAAGTTATCACCCTCTCAGAGATCTACCCTTCCTGGTTTCAGAAAACTACAACATTGACAGAGGGTACACTTGCAATTTTCCCGGTTATTATAGCTTGCTCATTCAACTTCCATGTAATGAGATGGGGTAAAAAAAGACTCATGATTTCAAGGCTTTCATGACAGCCACAGACCCTTCCACAACAGGCCCCACAGACAGACATATTAATTATATTCTTTTGTATCATTTGCCTTGATGGGAGACACTCTTATAGTGGTTCAGCTGCTTCCTAAGTGGGTGGCCCTTTTTGATATTGATATAGGAGAACGGCAGGCAGACCTGGAAGGTGGAGTTAAATGTGTTATCAGTTTAGTGTTCTTGCATTGCCCTCCCTGAATTCTGTTGGCCCTTATCTAGCATCACTGTTAGTTGATCAGATTTTTGTGTATAGGCATGAGCAATAATTTCTTCCTGAACTATAGCTCAACTTATGGTCCTGTTCTTTTGTGCTTGTCAGTACTGAGGGAGGAGTTGTCTTTCTCTCTATGTGTGTTGTTTCTCTGTGTTGTATAATATATTTGGGTATATCCATAATTCTGTATTTATTTATTTATTTATTTATTTTTGTCATATTTATGTAGTGTATATTGGAGGTGGTGATCCTTTGAGAGCTGTATGCAATGAAATTAATTTTAATGTATGCCGATTAATGTATATTCAAAGTGACAATAAAGTTATTATTCTATTCTCATCAGTCCAGTGGGCATATCCATATGAGACTGAAGTTGAACCCAAAGAAAACAAAGTTTCTGATTATCCATAGACCAAATTGTTCTCTGTCTGTTCTGGTGGTTATTCTTCACAGGGAACACTTCTGGGAGTGTTGTGTCCTTCTGGACTCACAGATACTGCTGGATGGATAGGTGACAATAGTGGCCTTGTGGACTTTCACTCAGCTTTTAATAATCCCTATCAACTTTTAATTTAACAATTACAACACTTTGAATGAACTGAAATTCAGTAAGAATTGTTTAGGCTATCGATGTAAAAATTTCACCAAAATTCTTAGGTCCAGTTGCCTTTTTCCAGGCCTCCCCTGAAGATACAACGAATAAACCCTTACCTTTCTCTTTCACTAAGTTTCATGTAACAAACTTGGTTGATCATTTAAAATTAATAATCATCTTAGTCTACTGCATCAAGTAATAACAAACTATGTTCAGATAGTTTAGAGACATTTGAAAGAAGATTTCCCTCCATTACAAAGCACAACAGAATGTTGAATAAGAAAGAAGAAAATGCATATGATCTAAATAAAAAGATTACATGCAAGCAGTTCAGCTGCATATTTTAAAGTAATCTTTTATAAACAGAGAGTAGAAGTAACTTTCAAAGTAGAGTTATAAAACCATAAATCCACAGATAACCTTGGAAAAAAATTGTGCCATACGTTCAGTAACATAGAAGTATAGAACTTTTATATTATTTAAATAAACATTGTATCTCAAAGGGATAACCAATATTTCAAGAATATTGAACTATTTAGGAATTTTCTGTGGTTATCCCAGAGCTGTACAGTCTGGTAAAGTTGAATAATCTGTATTACGATATCAGAGGACATAATGAGAATGTTCCCTATACATTATAGAATGGGACATGAAAGTTCCATATGGGGTTACCATTTGTGGCAACAACATTGTTTGTGTCTCTAAAACATTATAGTGTATGTCAATGTCTGCTAAGCACTGTAGATGTAGTAAGACAATAGAAAAAATGCTGTTTCTATTCAGTCAAGATAAAAGATGTTTTCAGGGGAGGCGGTGGTATCACTCTATTTCCTTCCATCATTTTGGAATACATATGAAATATGGGATACTTGTATGGAATCAGATTTAAGTAAAAAACTTCATAAGCCTATACATTATGATCTATTAAGGTACCATTTGTACGTCTGGCTTAAAGCTGATGCGGACTGACACATTTTATCAAACATAAATTCCCTAGCTGCCACCACCATGCTGGTAGTATTCTTTTCTTCTATAGAGAAACTTAGAAGGTGAAGAAAAGCATATCAGTGCCTTTGAAGCCAGGGGCTCCTTGATATTTCTAACCATGGCTGCAGGTAGCTGGAGTGGAGTGCAATGGGAGGGAAAAGTGTCCATATCTGTGTGTTTAAGCTCCAGGAAAGGCAAGCTGGACTTCAATAAAGGGAAGTGCAAAGGAAACTGTCAAGGCTTGCTTGAATTTAAAACACAGGGAGACATTGACTTCAAGCTGTGTTCTCTCTCCAAGAAATACTATGGCTAATGCATGTCAGAGCGGTCTTTGCTACTTTGGGGCAGTGATTTTCACAGTTCTGCAAAGCATTTTGACCCTTGTGTGGTGGAGGTTTTCTTTACCGACATGCACACCCACACCTACTGCTGTGATGGAAAATTATATGGGGGAATGATGTTTTGTAAAAAAAAAAAAATGAAAGAAAGAAAAATAATCAAGCAGCCAGGTCATTCAGACATCATTCTTTCACTGTTAGTAAAAGCCTCAGAAGTTGAAAGACAGCATTTCAATGGCATTACAGACAACTGCATTACAGACAATCTATCTAAGACTGCAGGCTGTTGGAGAGGGGGAATTAAATGCAGAGTCTAGGGCAGGGGTTTTCAAACTTGGCCCTTTTATGACTTGTGGACTTCAACTCCCAGAATTCCTCAGCCAGGCACATTGGCTGAGGAATTCTGGGAGTTGAAGTCCACAAGTCATAAAAGGGCCAAGTTTGAAATCCCCTAGTCTAGGGTCTAGAAAGCAAAGGTGAGTCTCAGTGATGGCAAGTAGAAATTAAAGAGCTAAGACTCGCTTGAGCCCTGGCAGTAGGGGAATACAAACTTTGCACAGCTCAATTCTTTTCTGATTCCATTCCATTCTTGATGGTTGACACTAGGTATGCTGTCTTCCATGCTCAAAAGAAAATATTAGCAGAAATGTTGGTTCCTTTGAAGGAAACCATGAGAGAAGGAGGGACTCTGGAAGTGCAGCGAGGTGCAACATCAAGGCAGTGCCTCCACCCATTGCTCATCCCTGCTAACCCTAACCCCTTGATGGCCAAAAGCAGAAACAAACAGAAGCAGTTGTTACCATTCAATACCGGAAATGTTAATACAGGAAGTTAAATGGATCTGAGATATATCAATTCTGAGCTAGAACTGAATAGGCTCTAATCTTCCTCCCCTCTAACTAGGGTTACCAGATATCCAAACAGGCAAAGAAGGACATGGATAATTTGAAAAGAGGGAAAAAAAGGTGTGGTGGGGAGGGAGGACCCACTGTTTAACCTTCTTGGCATCCATGATAAAAATTACTACACAATACAGTAAAGAAATGTACTTAGGCCTACACATATATGAAAGTACACTTTTCAGCATTAGAAAGGTTTTGCAATTGCAATACGTTTCCATATTTATTTTCAAAACATATCTTGGGAAAATGCAGAATTGACAATAACACACATTTCAAATTCCACCTTAGAAATATATATGGAATCTTATGAACTACAGATCACACATTGATCAAAGATTTGAAGGGGCTGGATTGAAGCTGATTGTTGGAATCAGGATATATATTAAATAATGCAAATCTAGATTGTCCAGTCTGTTGATGGATGAGAATAAGCAACATGCAGACAATTTACAAGACACAAATCACAAAAGTTAGAATGATTGTTGCTATAAAAACAGTTTCCTCAAAACCTCAAGACACTCAAAAAGCCAGACAATATTTGATGTTAAGATTATGCGTACCAGATAGAAGGCATGAGGATTAAAAGGAGGACACTTTGAGGGGTCCTCCTGAAGAGTTTTTCAATAGGGATGGACAGTGGATGGAGGGCATTGCTGTGATGCCCCCTACCTATGACATTATGTGAAAAGAGGTACAAATCTATAATGGCCTGTGAGAGTGACTTTCCAAGACAGGAAGAAGAGCCACAGAATACACAACCATCATGCAGAAACTTATCTGTCCATAGAAACAGAGCTGATATGAGAAATATTTCAGAAGAAACCTTCTCTAGTTTTCCAGAGTAAGGAGAAACACTTGCAAGCTTCTGGTAATGTTATCTTATAATAAAAATAGTAATCATAGTTGTGCTTCTTGTCTGGACTACCTCAAGTCGCAAAGTACTTCTCTCCTTTTCTTATACTTTCCAGGAAATCAGGGAATACTTTTCACATTCCCTCTGTTTTTTTGTGGGTTAAGATACCTTTAGCATGACAATTATCTAGTCAGCAGCTCTTCCTTCTGTCTCCCAAGGTCATTTCCGCATACCACTACAAAATCTCATTCTAAAGTGTGGTCTAAACTTGGCCTGATAATGCTGTAAGAGCAAGGGTTTTTTAAATAGCTTGTTTTGCATAGGTTTTAAGAGTATGCTAATAATATGTTTATTTTTTTTAGTCTATACATATAACTTAAAAAGTAAAAAAAAAACATTTATACTGCCAAAGAACAGAAGCCAGAAGAGTGTTTTTTATTTATATACTTCTCTAATTCCCTATGCATTAACAGTTGCAGAGACAGTAAATCAAGGATACTGAAACTGTGAGAAAATGCAACACAAAGTTAAGGATCTATTTTCTCCTTTCTTCCTTTCAACAATATTTGGCCATATTCCCATTAATCTCTGGGTTATTATTAGATAAAACATTCACTCTGCCTTTTCACCCTTCTCACCAGCCACAGGCATCACCTTAAATACACTGCAATTGAACATGACATTTAATGTCAAGCTCGAAAGTACTAATGCAATTGCAATTGTCTCTAGGACAACCTGTAGCATGACTTTCCCTCTGATATCTGTGAGCTACATATTCCCCTTCCCTTCCTTTTATCTTCCTAAATTACTGATTCAGCCATTCTGTTCAGGCAGCACTGACAAATTCTGCACACCACCTCCTTCAAATTAATTTGATCCAATATCTGCTTTGCTGGCTATCATACTTTAGACAGAAATAGACTTTTATGTGTGGCCTCTGGTGGGAGTGAAAAATACCTACAGGATGCTGTGCCACATTCCATTAGAACCTGCAAGCATAAAATTTATTTCACCACAGTAACTATATTGAAAATGTTTTGTTTGGTTGATTAGAATGAGGCACCAATATCTTACAAAAGGTGATACACCAACATTGTTCCTTCCTTCCTTCCTTCCTTCCTTCCTTCCTTCCTTCCTTCCTTCCTTCCTTCCTTCCTCCCTCTTCCTACACATGACAACTGAATATTCTGCAGCTCCACAAATCTTAGTGGGATATGAATCATGTTTTTTTCCATTTATGTATTGCCAAGTTTTTATTACAAATAGGAAGTTAAGATTAATGCTCAAGCATAATCATCAACAGCCTGTAATAGGATACATAAATGTAAGAAACAAACAAACTAGATATGGGTCAGAACGATAAAAGGAAAACAATACATAGCTTTTGTAATAAAGTTTGTGTATTTATTTATTTACTAAATTTCTACTTATCTCATCTACATGACTCCAGAAGGCTTACAATTAAAACAGAATATAAATAACCAGAATTAACAACAACAACAATATTATAAAAACAGTAGCTGAGAAGACTCAACCACTCAAGTAATCCATGACCCAGAGCCATCCATGTTATCAGGGCAGAAGGTATTAATGTTGTTATTATTATAGTTGGTCACACAGCCAGCCAAATGTTAAAACTGAATAGGCAGAAATTGTTGTTTGATTGTGTTATATTGTTCCAGAATATAAGATGTTCCAAGTAAAACTGCCTTTTACAATTGATTAATAATGATTTTATCAACATTTATGCGATGATCTAAATCAGTGGTTCTCAACCTGTGGGTCGGGACCCATTTGGGGTCGAACGACCATTTCACGGGCGTCACCAAACAACACAGTCCACCATTTTTTTCCCCTTTTCCTTATCTGTGCTACTCCCTTTTATTCTATTGGCTTTTGAAAGCCAATAGAATAGACTCTCTTGAACAGAGTCTAATTCTATTGGCTTTCAAAAGCCAATAGGAATTGTCCAGGCTGTCTCTGCCCTGCTGAGCCTGCCAAAAGTCCTATTCTGCAAACAGTGCTGCACCAGTTGAGTAGTCCTCGACTTACGACCGGTTGAGTAGTCCTCGACTTATGACTGGTTGGGGGCCGTGGCATTAAAAAGATTGAGAACCACTGCTCTAAATGTTTTGAGATTGCATCCAAAGTGCTATTAGAATTAATATTATACAGTATTTGTTTTCTAATTTTTTCGTCTTTAGTAATATAATTTTTTCTTTGTTTTCAGTCTTTATACATTTGTGATCAGTAAACAACTTTTCTTCCAGTAATCCTACAGCTGCTGTCCCTGGTTGCTCAGCACAGTCCTGAATCCTACAGCACATTTTTCACCAGATATCCAGGAACTCCCATACCTAGCACAATCCTTGTGGATCTAGGCAATGACTGATCCAGTTTGGATTTTGGTAAATTATGTCTCATTACATTATTTATGAGAGAGACACTTTATCTGGCTTCTCTGATGAGACTTGTCCAGTATGCTTGAACCTCTGGCATAGCTCTCATCTTTCACAGAGCACACAAGCCCCACAACTACATCAAAGTAGTGTCTCACTGGGAGATTATAATTATTACTGTTCCACATCTTTTTATTTTTATTTATCACTGATTTTTTGCCCATTTTTCCATCAATTTCTACACTGAAGAAGGCTTACAATAAAATCAAAACCAAAATTAAAACCAATAATTTAAATAATTAACAATTAAATAATTAACAAATAAAATGAAGGTGCATTCATCATCTTCCTAAATAATGGAAGAAAGTAACAACATGTATCTCCTTAAGGAGCATATTCCATACCTTGGAAGAATCAACCTTTCACTCCTACCCCTTCCATCCTCGCCTTACCATCTATTCTATCCTCTCCTCTCCTCTATATCTATATCTCCTCTTATCACTTCCCCATTAGATACTGGCTTATCTTGCTTATTTCCTAAATAATGGAAGAAAGTAACAACATGTACCTCCTTAAGGAGCACTTTCCATAGCTTGGGTACCACAGAGGTGGTAGAAAAGGGTCAAGAGTCAGCTTTTTCAATTAAAAAAATTGAGTTAAAATTACTGGGAGAAACAATATATATAAAAAATATATATTCATATATAATATTACCACTTTAATTTTTGAACGTGATGAAGACTTAAACAAACTTTTGTTGAAGGTGAAAGAAAAGAGTGTAAAATAAGTCTGAAATTCAGTATTAATTCCAGCCAACAACAATATTGAGATTATGTCAATAGGGAAGTAGCCAGGAAAAAAAGTTGAAGTATTTCAGTAACAGCATGTATTTTTCTAAGCATAAAAATTCACAGAGATAGTTGCTGTAGACATGAAATAAATAAATGTCCATTACTTAAGAGAATATGGCAGATCTAGATAAAATATTAGCAGTGACATGACACTGACATCCGAGATATATATTTTCATAGTCATGGTTTTCCTGGCTATGATTAATAGTTCCGAAAGATGGACCCTCAGAAAGACTGAAAAAAGAAAATCTGATGCCTCTGTATTGTAATCTTGTAGAAGATTATTAAAAATAACTTGGACTCTAAGAAAAAAATCTTTCAGTACTTGCCCAAAGATGCCTTTTCATGAAGCAAATGGACTTTTTTGTTTTTCTTTGAAGACATTTCGCTTCTCATCCAAGAAGCTTCTTCAGCTCTGTCTGGATGGTGGGGAATAGAAAGATTTATACTCCTGCAGATAGCTGTACATTTGCATTCTTTTAGTGAGTCATTAAAGCTACCTGGAGGCTTATCTGTGTCTTCAGGGTCACCTGAGTAGTGCAAATGGATGTGCAGCCTTCTTGGAACTGTTGAAAGGACTGTGGTGTAGACTGGAGATAGATGATAAACCTCCCCCTCTGTTGAGAGAGACTGTTCAATTTTGAAATAGATGTCCTCTTTTACCCTTCTTTCAAACCAGCGGTCTCTCTGTCTAAAATGTGGACTTTGCTGTCTTCGAAAGAGTGGCCTTTATCTTTTAAATGTACATGGACTGCTGACTCTTGTCCTGTTGGCTTTGTTCTCCTATATTCTGCCATGCGTTGTTGTTTCATTTCTTCAATGTACAGATCTGCACATGGCTCACTGCATTGTACTGTCTACAACACAGTCCTTTCAACAGTTCCAAGAAGGCTCCACACCTATTTGCACTGCTCAGGTGACCCTGAAGACACAGATAAGCTAAAAGAATGCAAATGAACAGCTGTCTGCAGAAGTATAAATCTTTCCATTCCCCACCATCCAGTCAGAGCTGAAGAAGCTTCTTGGATGAGAAGTGAAACATCTTCAAAGAAAAACAAGGAAGTCCAGTTGCCTCATGAAAAAGCATCTTTGGGATAACTATCACCTGGATGACTGAGAATCTCCATAGTCATTTAGGACCAGAAAGGTAAAATCAGACTGTGAATTGGAAGTACTAATCCTGAAGCAAATGCTTAAATATCTTGGACATCAAATGTGAAAAGCCTGATGCTTGGAAAAATCAAAGACAGTAAAAAAATAGTGAATGGAAAACATGGTGCCTATATATTATCCCTATTGACATAAACATGAACTTATATAAACTCAGAGAAGCAGTTACTGATGAGCAATTCTGATGAAACCAAGTGTCTGAATAATGGAACAAGAACAATAGTGAGAATAAATGAAAGATGAACTATGAGTCTCACTTAAAACATACCATAGAGGAAAGAGGATTTGTTCTGGAATATTTCAGCCTGCAGAAGATGTCATGAATGATAAGAGGATATCTTTAAAAAGCAGAGGTCCAGTTCTCAGAAGAGCAAGAGAACAAAAACAGTTCTTTATATGTATTTTAGAAATTGAATTGTGAAACTTCTACAAAGATATGTTTACAACAAAAGGCAGTGTAATACTAATGCAAAGTACTGTGGGACACTGTGAAAAAAAAATGAAGCAGAGCAAGAAAATTGTAATCAAATCTGTACACATCAGAGCAAATATGCATGAAAATATGCATAATCTTCATAGTTATATTTTCTGATGAAAAATTGAAAAAAAATGGGACAAAAGGAAATTATGATTGGCAAAATAAGAAACTGCGTGAAAAAAGTTTAACAAGTTTCCCCCCTTTGTAACTAAATATTTTACCCATGCATCCAATGAATGCATAGAACCTTCCATCCATATTCCATTTCAGAAACAGTGAAACAATATATGAAAAAAAGGGAATCTGGCAAATTGGTGTAAATAAAGCATGCATATAAATTCACTGATATAATAGCTCCATTTCCCTAACATAAATACATAGTCTGTTGGTTCTGAATAGTATAATTTCGGTTTATTAAATCTATAAAAATTCTGCCACCAAAGGGTTAAGATACGCAAGGTTTATAGCATAGGCTATTTTGAATAGATTTGGCAGTAGATATTGTTTTCTATAGACTGACAGGGGAAAATGTGGTGTTGGACTCTGACAGAGAAACTCTAATGTAATAAGAAACTGACAATGGTTAAATAAATCTCCTGGCTCTGGTTTCCAAAGAATAACTTGACAAGACCTTCAGTGTGATTTGGACTCTTAAAATGACCTCTCCATTCTAGGGGAAATGTTCTTGAAATGTCTTTCTCAAGGGAAGGGAAGGGAAGATAGTAATAGAATTGCCTTTAGATTTATATACCGCTTCACAGTGCTTTACAGCCCTCTCTAAGCCGTAGCAGAGTCAGCTTATTGTGCCCAACAATCTGAGTCCTCATTTCACTGACATTGTAAGGATGGAAGGATGAGTTAACCTTCAAGCAGTGAAAATCGAACTGCCGAACTGCAAACTGCTGGCAGCCGGCAGTGAGCAGAAGTTGCCTGCAGTACTGCATTATAACCCCTGTGCCACCACTGCATGGTGTTTCCATTGTAGCTGCAATTATCTGGCACCTTTCAGTCTATATATAGCTCAATAATCTTACTATTTTAAAAAATAATTCTTCTTAATCAAATTGCCTTAGCAATAATTGAACAAATAATTAATAATAATCATATTATTATTAACCATAATTTTTATATGAAATTGACCATCCTGGTAATTTATTGGTCTGGGCTTTTAAGAATTTTCTTTCTTCTTCTGTTCAGGTATATCCAATTCTCTGGAGAGTGCCTGAAGAGGTTGTTGCAACTTTCTTGGCAAGGTTTTTGTTTTGTTTTTTGAAGTGGTTTGCCATTGACCTGGCCCAAGGTTACCCAGCTGGCTTATAACTAGCTTAAAAATACACTTGGTATTCATGTGTCAACTTCTACATGTCAGCAGGATGTTTCACTCTTCATGGAGTGGGAAAAAAAAGGAAACACCTTTGTGGTTTTACTTGGCCTTTTAGAACTGATGACATAAAGACTCATATAGACTCATCCAGGTTTTGGCAGTTGGGAAGAATATAGTCATTTGAATTTAATATTAATACCTTTGTTTTCCGCAGTGAGTATAAGATTCCTCCCTACTCCACATTGACAAGGTGGACAAAAAAGTTTACATCATTGCTTGTTCTGTGGTGTTTATTCAGGGAATTCTAACGGAAAATATGAAGTAGGATAAAAAGAGAAGGGAATAGGCAAGACAAATCAGTATCTAATGGGGATATGATAAGAGGAGATATAAGGAGAGGATAGAATAGATGGTAGGGAGAGGGTGGAAGGGTTAGGAGTGGAAGGTTGATTCTTTTTTTCCTAGAATACCCAAGGACATAGTTGGACTGCAGAATGGAAAGGAAGTCTCATCTGCCATATGATTTTAGCAATTAGTGCTGGAAGTCTGTACTTTATACTTTCAGCTAGGGGGAAGGGATTTCTCTAAGAATTTACTTTGAATTCTCTGAGAACAAGGCTTGTGGATGTGCAGTGTTGCTCAGTCATGAGTGAGACTAGCCCACGGGTAGGCAACCTGTGGACTTCAACTCTTATGATCCGTGGACTTCAACTGAGCCAGCTTAGCTGACTCAGGAATGTTTATATGATCTGACTCTAGCATTTACAAAAAAACACCAACCAATCACTGTTAGTCTTTTCATTTAACATTTGGAACCCAGGTTTCAAATATTATTGTGGGGCATATTCTTTCCCATACATTCTCAGAAGGAAAGAGAACAGCACAGTCCTAATGCTCAACAATAACACCCCACCCCGTATTATTATTATTGTTCCCTAATGTCAGACCTTTCTCTGTAAATTCTTCAAATATGATTAGAAACTTTTTGTGATCAGGATACCTTCATGTCAAGGATTAACCAACAAAGCTAATTTACAAAATCCCACTGTTCCTTCTAAGCAGTTTGAGCAAATATCTGAGCAAGTCCAACATCTAAAGCATTCTTTAAAAAAAAAAAAGGCTTTCCTGGTGGGTCAATCAGGGTCAATGATAATCTTGTGACACATTTCAATGCTGTATTGACTTCTATATCATCAGAAGATTTCTCAAGCCACAATTGCTATGGTCAACACCTAGTTATATTAATTAATTGTTATTTTTGTATCCTTCTCCTCTAGGAGCTCCTCAAGGTAGCACATATGCTACTGCAATCTCTCTGTCCGTTTTCTTTATAGCAATCATCCAAAGAGGTATGTTAACCTAAAAGAGAGTGGCTGGCCCCAAGTCCCTTGAGAATTTTCATGGTTAAGTGCAGACTAGAATAGTCCCTAATCTTAGTCTAACAGATTTAATTAAAATGTTATTAATTAATCCTGAAATGAAATGATCTTCAAATTCCATGTGATATTGCTTGAAACAAGTGAGAAATATAATCCTTTTAATTTCAGTTCTTTTCTCTTACCATCTAGTTAGGCTTAAGAGCTGGGTGAGTTGTTTACGATCTTTGAATAATCAATAGGGCAGCTCATTAAAGAATATAAATAGCTAACCAAAATACTTGGGTTATTTCTGCTCCAGTATTCTGTCTAGCATTTTGCTGTGGCAGAATACAATGACCTGTCTAAAAAATTGTTAGTGTGGCACGATAGCAGAATTGAAAGTTATCCCAATTCATGTCATGGTCATCTGCGGTATGGGAGACAAGGAGTAAATGACAAAATGTGCATTGCAGCACTGTAATGCCAACTCTGCCCTTCTGTACTTGTGTTGTAACTTTGCAACAATTATTCATTTCACAGCAAGTCAGATGCTAAAATCTAATCTTGCTCTTAACTAAGCCTGAGTGTCACTCATCCAAATGGATCCTAGAGTTTGCTGCAAGGATCAACAGCCTGGAATCCTCCACTAATAAGATGTAATTGCCAGATACCAACAACTCTTTGCACTAATTAAGCTATAGCTTCTTTTTAATTTCTTTGCTATTTTATCATCATCTATATAACTACCATGTTTCCCCAAAAATAAGACCGGGTCTTATTTTTGTTTTGCCTGCAAAAGAGGCATCAGGTCTTAGTTACCTCACCTCCAGCACCCATAACTCCACCCAGCTGGTCCACTTCTTCTGGGCCCAAAGTTCTGTAGCTGCATTCTGGCCTGCATTTTGCAGTCAGGCCTTTCCAGAAGGCCTAAGCAGTTTGGTGCTCGGCTGCTGAATTCTTGCAGAATCGAGCTATGGATTGAATCCATAGCTCAGTTCTTGGCTGCACAGGCCTTCTGGAAAGTCCTGTGACTGAGAAATGCAGGCCTGGCTACAGAAGAGGCCTCAGAAGAAGAAATGGGCGGGAAGGAGAGGCCTGGCTGCAAGGTAAGTAGGTATGGGATGAGTGCGGCAGCTCCACACCCCCACCTCTGCCCTAGCTTGAATTTTAGGTGGGTGCCTTGCCCCAAAACAAGGGCTTTTGGGGGGGATAGGGCTTATATTAGGCCCACCTCCAAAAATCAAGCTAGGGCTTATCGTTGGTTAGGCCTTACCTTCAGGGAAACACAGTAGAAGCTGTTGTATATTGAGAAGATCTATGTTTGGATCTGAACTGTACCAAGAGTCAATCCCATTTAACTTTTAAAACATAATAAAACTTAACTTGGATGTTTAGAAAATCTCAGAATGATAACTAATGTTGCCTAATGTGAGATTTTAGATCCATATCTCATGAGGTTAAAACATGTTCCATTACCCTATCCTAATTCTTCTAATATCGAAATCAAGATTAGGAAAAGTAGTGATTAGTTCTGAAGGTTATTGATGTGTGATTCTCACTCAGCATAGGCATAGTAGAGTAAGGAGAATAGCTCTATCATTGTAGTGTATATGGCCTGCTTAGGTACTTATTTATTTATTTGACAGTTCAGACTAATATAGGGACTGCAATCCTAGTTTTTAAAAAGTTGAGTGTTTTCAGATAAACTTGCCTGAATAGAAATGCTTCTAGAGATCACAGACATGGAGTAGTAGTTCACTTTTAAATAACTGAATCAATCATTTCTTTGTCATCACCTAAGACCTTTGCTGGCTCAGATATGCAAAAGATCAACATGTTACACTTATTCAAGCTTATAACAGGGCTTTTTTGTCATAGAACGCCCAGAATGGAGTTCCAGCACAGCTTTTGGATGGAACCTTGTAGGGTAGGCAAGGCGGATTGTATAACGTGTGTGAGTTCTGGTACCTTTTTTTTTTTTTTACAAAAAAAACTGACTATAATTGTATCCTCAGAAATCTCTGAAATGCATAGAACACTCTATACGGCACATAATTGTTAGATTGATGATAAGTAGTCAATATTGTTATTGTCATATAGACAGCAATAGTTATAATAACCATTCCACTAATTCTTGAAATTTCAGGTAATCTCAGGTAATCCATGCAGAAAACTTATTCACTGCTGAATATTGTTCATTATTGGAAAGCAGGACAAAGTAGTATAATTTGTGCTGCATTTAACTGAAGCTGGAACAGAATTTTGCCACAACCTGACAGGATGCTTTCATTGGAAATTGCCTACAGTAGTTTCCACAGTTATTTTCTATAGTTTGTCAAAGAAACTGTAAACAAACGTAAGTCTATTGAAAGATTTTTTAAATTTAATTTTATTTTACTTTTTGCTATACTTACACTCTATTTCAAACTCTAATGTTAACGGATAATTCACCGCTGCTTTTTATCTGGGCATCAGCCATATAAATGGAAGTATATAAATTGACATTTTTGTATTGGCTCTATTTGGTTTATTGTTGCTTGGGGCCCATCCAATAGGGACTGATGTGAAAGCAAGGTCTTTTAACCAAAATAGGTTTAAAAACCATCATTCCCTCAAAATACAGACCTCAAAAAAGGGGAACACATGCCTCAGAGGACGGAGTTGGATTTTAGACAGCAACAACACAAGGAAATCAGTGGGAATTGTCATTTAAGCAGTACTGAACAAGGAATAATCCTTGAGACTAATGATGGAATTACATACTACATTTTTAGGGGACATACCAAGTCCAGCGCATGCTCTACACAAGCATTATTTTCTTTTCTTGACAAAAAAAGACATACTATAGGCTTCAGAAACCTGTGGAAGGAGGAAAATAGCTGCTTATCAGTGCTTTGAGCGAGGTCAGCTCAGAAAGCTACTTGCCTTCCTACAGTCACCATTGCCCTGGAGCTTTCCAAGGATCAACATTAACCTATCGCTCCTTCATCTGAACTTTTCAGGCTTCCAGTCTTGAACTCAGCAAAGGCTTCCCAGACATTTGGCACAGTGTGGTTAGATGAGGCTGTTTACTGCATGCTAGGATTAAGCCATTTGAAACAGCTGATTGGATTCTATCAACATGAAGTGAAGACAAGTCATATATCTGTGGAGGAATCTCTAGAGGCTGTGCGCAGGAGGCAACATATTGCAAGGGCTAAGTTCAGGGCTTGAAAGGCCAGCAGCTTCCTATGAGTTATAACTGGAAGTCCCAGGAAGCTTTTGCCTGCTTCATGATCAAAATGCCTAGGGCTCAAGTCTGATCTGTTAAGGAGATCTGGACTTAGATTGCTCAAAGAGCTTCTCTGGGATAAGCAAAGGCTTTGAAGTAAGGGTGCAACAGCTTCCCATGAATGACATTAGCTAAAAATGTAATAAAAGTTTTAAAATGATGTTTCTGTAGAGGGTAAGCAAAACTTTTATGTAATAGAATGCTAAAAGCTGGCAGTTTCCCTTTAACTAAGTCAAGGTGGAGAGAAAGATTTAGAATAGGGGTGTCAAACTGCCGGCCCGTGGGCCGGGCCTGTCATCCAGAAGCCGCAAAACCATCTCGATACATTGCGTGATGTCACATGACATCACGAGTTTGACATGTCTGATTTAGAATAACTCTCTCTCTCTCTCTCTCTCTCTCTCTCTCTCTCTCTCTCTCTCTCTCTCTCTCTCTCTCTCTCTCTCCTCTTTAGCTGGCTCCAAAATATTTTTTTTTCCTTTTTGCAATATCTGCATGATCAAACTTGCCTAATTCCACTATAGGCAAGTGATTATAGGGCAAGAAGACACATCATTCCTTTATTGGCCTGAAGCCCACTGCAAAAGAAAGGCAAACTCCGCCCATCTTTTCTTTATATGCATCTTTCTGTGCATTAAAAGCATTTTCTCACTTCTGCCAGTTCAAGCAGTGCCATCTAATTTACTTGCCCTGCTTCATTGCAGGCAAGTCCTTCCACTCCAGCTGACTACTATCAACAATGACAGAAACAACAATTTTTTTCTGATCGCTGATTACTCTTCTCCGTGGCCATTTTATTATATTGCAAGTGATTTTCTTTCTTACAAAGTTCACTGATGAAACAATAACCAAAAAGATGGATTCCTAAAGGTGAAACCCAGTTTACATTGAAAAAAAATATATGATAAAGCAGTGGTGGCAAAGCCCTCTCTGTGGGCACACATGCTGTTGCCTCAGCCCCGCCTCCCCCACGGCCCCCTCCACACCAGCCTCCCCTGAGGAGAGTCACCCCCAGGCCCAGCCAGCCTGGAACAGTGCAGCCAAGGACATGGCAGTGGGGACAAGACTCCGCCCTTGCGCCCCATCGCAAACAGATGATGCTGGGGGGGCACAGGTGGAAGGTGTGGCAGCCATGGCATTACTGGGCCACCTGGGCGATTGGCGGGTCGTGGAAGTGGTGGGTGGCCCTGTGGGTGGTTGGGAGCAGGGCAGGGGTGGGGCGGTGGTGGGACAGTGCGGGGGTGGGACAGTTTTGGGGCACTCAGTATCTAAAAGGTTCACCATCACTATGATAAAGGTTTGGTCTTGTCCATCCATCCTTCAAGAGGGGAACCCAAAGACAGAATATGAGGCCCTCATTATTCCCAAAGCAGAGGAAGAATTGAAATCTGGAATGGGATATCTTAATCAAATTTACTTCCAATGAGTCTACACATTAATGTCAAGCAATTTAAGGCTGCAATTGGAAAAATCTTTGTGTCCCCAATGTGGGTTATTCAGAGGCAAGTTCATAAAACTTCCCACTTGTGCATTCAGTGTGATTGGTATTCATAAAATATAATTCAATTAAACTTTCAAAAGAATATCTGTGTCTTTGAACCATCTCTCTGCAATGGAAGCTTAACTCCACAGGCAGCGTTGGAAGTCGGTGGATGAGTAAGAGAAAAAATTCTATGAAAAAAATTGCCCTGTAGTAACCTCAAGTCTCCTGGTCAATAGTGAGTCCCTCAGGACAAGCATAAGGGAAGAGGCTTTCTGTTCAGTCTAGGAGCTTCATCGCATTATGCAGAAATATACCTGCTGGATTCTATGATCAGTAAGTGCACCCAGAATTATGACATGCTTAAGATTATGGAATTCTCTTCCTGGGAGATTTGCCAAGGCATAATGAGGGGTTTGCCTTGGGAACATTAAACTACAGAAGGACAGAGTTTGAAGCCTCATAACCACTTGAACTTTGTCTTTTTTTGAGATGGATTTTGTTGGTAAGAGACCCAGCTCAATCTATCACATCTAATAATGTAGCATTTATTTGACATTTTCTTTGATCCAATGTTTCAACTCTTTCCAACTCTCTCCAACTCCAGGTTTACAGTGGATTTGAGGCCCATGACATCTTGGGACATATTCTTTCTCTAGTGCATTTTATATTTATTTTTGCAACTAACAAAACAACAAAGCAACTGCTAATTCATATCTACAGTATCTGGCGGCTTCTTTTATTTGAATCCCACAGCTCTCTGGGTTATTTTGTATGATGCCATTATCCTAATATATTTTTTGATCTTTTTATTTCCTATTAGGGTTAGGATTTATATTTATTCCCAATTGAAAAATATAATCTCTAAGGTTAAAAAAAAGGCATCTGCTGCTGATTCCTTATTAAAAAAGGGAACAGAAAACAACTGTCCTTGAATATTGACTATGCAATAGAAAAGTGTGGAGATTTCCCAGGACTTCTGTGGTACCCAAGACTACTAATTTTGAACTGATTAGAAATTGAATTGCCAAATTTCCTGAGGGAAATTCACAATGAGTTCAGTTGATTTTAGGTAGAAGAAGTGGAACAGCAACTTGCCTCCCAAAATTGTAGGAAAGTAATAAATCTTGGTGGGAAATGAATTTTGAACTGCATGTTAACAATAGTGCTAATCTTACTACACATTTCAGAAGTAAAAAAAAATAACTAGAGTGGTTGGGCAACCATTCATGTTTATTGCTATGGAATAATCTGTATTAAGGGAGAAGCATTTTTTTCAACATCTTCCCCTGTCCAGTTCTTAGAAGACTAGCTTGGCCTGGGATGTGGAAGACGCTTCATCTACCACATCTTCAGTTTATTATTAACCAGAAGTTTCAGATGAACTAGATTGGGGTTCTAGTGAGATTTAGGAGGCTGTTTTTTTGTTCTGGTCTCTTCCTCTTGTCCCTGAGCTTTTATCTAGTTTTTGATGTCCTAAATTATTTTGCAACCTTTGTTCCATTTACCATTGTTCTGATTTCTTTCTCTATCCTTTAAAGGTTTAGGTGAATATATAATAGTTAATGTATTATAATAATACATATTAGTATTACATGGATACTAATAATAATACATATTAGTATTACATACGATGGAGTTATTTTACTAACGTGCCAAAAAGACTAATTTCACTAATTAATAGATATTTTATTTTTATTCTATGTGAATACTTCAGGCAGTGTTGCCAGAAACCAAAATAAAAAGAATAATAATATAAATATAATAGGAAAGTATCATCTTTCATATTTCTGCACCAAGAACTATTTTTAACATCTTGCTGTATTTTTTTTTCCAAACTGGCCCAAAGGTTTATGCTTATTCCATGCTGTTGTTTTAATGATTCTACTATTTATTGAAATTGTATTTCTCCTATTTTTTCCGCCCTAAAATTTCTGTGCCTGCTCTAGGGTACTTTAGGGAGAAGGAGAATTTTTCTAAAATAAAAGTATAATATTCTTTCAAAATGTAGGAAAAGAAATCCCATCAGACAGTCACTGGCTTTGTGGTTTCTTGCTTATTCAGCAATCAACTCTAGGTATCTAGGAGAGTGATTTTGAAATTTAGACTCTGGCTTTTTACAGTCAAGCAATCATAAGCAAAGGCAGGGCTTTTTTTCTCATAGAACGCCCAGAACAGAGTTCCGGCACCTTTTTTGGATGGAACTTTGTAGGGTAGGCAAGGCGGGTTGTATAACGTCTGTGAGTTCTGGCACCTTTTTTTTTTAAGAAAAAAAGCACTGAGCAAATCTAATACACTCTTGGATTGTATAAACAGAAGCATAGAATCAAGATCACACAAAATATTAGTACAACTTTATAAAGCCCTAGTAAGACCATACCTTGAATACTGCAGGCAATTTTGGTTACCATATCACAAAAAATATGTTGAGAGACTGGAAAAATCTAGAGAAGAGCAACTAAGATGATCAAAGGCCTGGAGACCAAAGCGTACAAAGAACGGCTGCGGAACTTGGGTTTGGCCAGTCTAAAAAAAGAAGAAATAGGAAAGACATAATAGCAGTATTCCAGTATCTGAGGGGCTGCCACAAGGCAGAGGGGGACAGGTTGTTCACCAGAGCATCAAAGGGAAGCTGATCAAGGAGAGAAGCAACCAAAAATTAAGAAGAAACTTCCTGACAGTGAGGACAATCAACCAATGGAACAGCTTACCCCCAGAAATCATGGGCGCTCCATCACTGGAAGTTTTTAAAAAGAGACTGGACAATTATCTGACTGAGATGGTATAGGGCCTCCTGATTGAGCAGGGGGCTGGACTTGAAGACCTCTAAGGTCCCTTCCACTTCTATTCTATTCTATTCTATTCTATAGGATATGATTGTTTGGGATTATGAGTTTAACATTCATTTTAAAGAGATGTTTGCAATTGCATTCTTGGTCTTCAACGGTTTTTAAATACTAGGGCAGTGCTTCTCAACCTCGGCAACTTTAAGATGTTTGGATTGGAGAATTGCTGACTGGGGGATTCTGAGAGTTAAAGTTCACACAACTTAAAGTTGTTGAGGTTTAGAGACATTATTCAATGGATATGTAGGGCTTTGAAAGAGTGTGCAGTGGTCTGGGGACAGTGAAGTGGCCCTCAAACGAACATTTGAAATGAAGGAGACTCCCTATTTCAAGCAACAGAGGGGAAAAGGTATGCTGTTTCATATTGATTGACAAAAGTGATTTCTTCATATACACATAGGTCATTCTTATCCAATTGACATTTTTGGTTGAAATGCATCAGCCCTGCCTCAGTTTTTGAAGAAATGGGGCATCTTATCTTAATCATGCAATAAGCATCAAGGAAAAAGCTTTACACATCCACAGGGAGACATAGATTTTTCTTTTCTTTTTTTTAATTTTAAATAGGAGTATTTGTCCAAGCTACATTTTGGAGGTAGTACTTTTTATTGCATTCAAACTGTCAAAAATCACTTTGTGTAGATTGGATGCTGATGCCAAAATGCAAGGGAATTGTGATTCTTGTCGCAGAACATGCCAGAAGAATTAATAATTTGCTTCTCATGATGAAACCCAATCTAGTCTAGGCATGAAACATTTGCAAAGCTGACAACTACTGTGCAATAATTGACACTTCCTTGTCTGGCAAAAAGGAGAAGGCGATTAAAGTGTGGGTGTTAAAATAATAAAAAATCATGTAAGATTGTCTGCTGCATTCACAAATCCCATATACTCAGAGTGATCTGTTTCTGTGTAAAGACAAATTGACCCATCATGCAAATCATAAGGCTCTGGGCCAGAAACTGTTCTGAGGAGGGAGGTTAGAATAAAACCAGGAACGCAGAACTTATATACTGTTTCTTCTTGTGTGCAAAGAGTATGACAATTTTTTAATCCCAAGGTATCTTATACACAAATTTTGCCATCTTTTTCTGCAAAAGCTTTCATCATGGTACATTGCTTTTTCTCAAAAATCAGCAAAGTTTCAAACAGGCAAATACCTGAAACAAAACAAGTGCTTGTATACAAAGAGAAGCCAACCTAGAATGCCAAAATATATTTTCTGTCTACTGACTGTAAAGCCAGCAAACAATCCTTTCAAACAGTTGAGAGAAACTGCTAAAACAAACGCCTGAAATTACTGCCCTGTGGATGAGGTCTTGCCAACTTGAAATTTGTCAGAGAAAAGCATCAGCAAAAGATCAGTGGCCCTTAGGGTCCCTACCAAAAACTGTGACAGTTTGACTTCAAGCAAACATATATTCTATAATTTATAGAACAGTACATGTACTATATTAGCTTTTATTTTTCATTCCATCCTAAAGCTTCCTAAATCATACAGACAGAATATTCTAAACAGATATATATATATAATTGTTTGTTGGTTTGTTTATTTATAACTTAAATGCATAAGAGCTGTGGTGGCACAGTGGTTAGACTGCAGTATTCCAGGCTAATTCCGCTGACTGCCGATTCAAGTCTCACCAGCTCAAGGTTGACTTAGCCTTCCATCCTTTCGAGATCAATAAAATGAGGAGCCAGATTGTTGGGGGCAATAGGCTGACTCTGTAAACTGCTTAAAGAGGGCTGTGGAGCCACTGTGAAGCAATATATAAGTCTAAGTGCTATTGCAATAAAGCCCCCCAACTCAGCACTGACTTTGAATGGTACATAGATGAAGAATAAGAGACAATGTCTACAAACAAAATAAAAAATAAACATTTCCCCAAAAGAATGTGGGGGGAAAAGAGAATCTAGAAGAAGAAGAAAAAACTTTTATAACCATATTTTATTATTTTTTATAATCACAAATCCTTAATATTTTATCAGCAACATGTTGTCTGGACTCCAATATTTAGCTTACTAATACATGTTAAACTCCTTTCTCTCTACCTCATTTTTCTAGCCATTGATAAAATGTATCCCATGTTCTAAATATTCTGAATCTTCTTTCTCCTTCATTTTCAATGTAAGTCTGTCCATTTCTGCACAGTCCAAAATTTTTCTGATTATCTCTTCCTCCACTGGTAATTCTTCATCTTTCCAATGTTGAGCAAATACAATTTTCGCTGCCATTAATACATGTAACATTAAATATACACATTCTTTTTCATAATTTCCTGCAATTATACCTAACAGAAATAATTCTGGCTTAAAATCTACATTTTCTCTAAATGTATTCTTGACCAAAATCTTTTAGCCTTAGAGCATGTCCACCAAAGATGATAATATGTGCCTGGTTTTTGTCTACATTTCCAACAATTGCTAGACATATTTTTAAACATTTTTGTTAACCTCACAAGTGGTAAGTGCCATCTGTACAACATTTTATATAGGTTTTCTTTCTAAGCCATTGCCTTTGTTATTTTAGAATTTCTTTCCCAAAGTCTTTGCCAGTTTTCTAGCTCTATGTTATGCCAAAGTTTTTTGCCCATGTTATCATTGTTTCTTTAACTTGTTCCTCTTCCATCTTTAAACTTAGAACGTACTTATAAGTTTCTTAATCAATCTTTCATCTGATGCCAATAGTATATGGTCAAATTCTGTCTCTTCTTTATAGAATCCAGATGTTTCAGCATCTTTTTCATATCTCATTTGAATTTGCAGGTGTGGCCACCATGATAGATCAATATCCTGTTCTACCAGTTCTTGTCCAGATTTTAGTTTTCCTTCAATATTCAAAATGTCTTTATAAGTCACAATTTGCTCATAGTTAATTAGGTTTGGGTAACAAACACTTCCATTGTTAAAAGCCATCCAGATATTTTCATGTAAATTTTCACTTTTATCTTTTCCCATTCTAGAAGAAGTGCATTTCTTATATAGTGGTTTTGAAAGTATCTATGTATTTTATTCTTCCCATACCATAGGAAGGCATGCCATCCAAGTAGTAGGTCATTCCCTTCTAGGTATAGTAATCTTTTATGTCTAAGTGTTATCCATTCTTTTATTCATGTTAGTGCAGATGCTTGATAGTATAGGGCCCAATCTGGCAGCCCAAATCTTCCATTTTCAATCTAATTCTGGCTTTTTTCCTTTGCCAAATAAATTTCAAGATCAATGTATTTAGTTCATCAAAAAAAGTTTTTCCAATTTTATAGGAATTGTTTGAAATAAGAAGAGTAATTTTGGTAAGATATTCATCTTCATTGTTGCTATTTTCTCTAACATTGAAAGTTGTAGGTTTTTCCATTTATCCAGGTCTAGTTTTATTTGTTTTAATAATTTTGCATAGTTGTCTTATTTTATTGTTGCACATCTTGCTGTTAAGTATATCCCCAGGTAATTAACTTTCTTAATTATTTGAAGATCTGTTTTTTATGACAATTGATTTTTTGGTTTATCTGTAAGGTTTTTGGTTATCACTTTGGTCTTTTCTCTATTTATTTTCAGTCCTGCCACTTCTCCAAATGCTTCTAACTTTTTCAGAAACTTAAGGCTTGTCACAAGCAGCTCTTCTAATATAAAAACCCAGTCATCCGTGAATGCTTGTAGTTTATATCTTTCATCTTTTATCTTCATTCTTTTAATGTCTGAGTCTTGCCTAATATTTCTATTTAATACTTCCAGTGTTAATATAAATAATAATGGGGATAGTGGACATCCTTGTCTTGTGACTTTTTTAATGTTAAAAATTTCTGTAAAATCTCCATTTACAATTATTTTACTTATTTATCTATGATAGATTGTTTTAATTGTATGTATAAAGTTTTCTCCAAAATCCATTTCATTTAGTTGTTGAATCATGAATTGCCAGTTTACATTATCCAAAGCCTTCTGTGCATCTAGGAATATTAGCACCATCTGCTTCCCTGGGTGCATTTCATATATTCCAAAGTGTCTAAAATCATTCTTAAATTGTTTTTTTTTAATCTGTCTCTTAGGTAAACATCTGTTTTGGTCTATGTGTATACATTCAATCAAAAATCTCTTTAATTTTCTGTTATTATTGAAGCAAAAATTTTATAGTCCACATTTAATAGACATATTGGTCTATAATTTTTTATCTATGTCCAGTATGAGTCTTTGGGTATTAAAGTAATATTGGATTCTGTCCAAGTGTTTGGTATTTTAGCCTCTAAAAGTACCTCGTTACATAGTTTTTTCATTAATAGGCATTTATAAAACTCTGTAGGTAATCCATCTGGATATGCGGTCTTATCATTTTTTTGCCTTTTTATGGCCTCCATTACCTCCATCATTGATATTTTTTCATTTAGCATATTTTGGATATTCTCTGAAATTTTTGGTAAGGCAGCTTTTTTATGTGTTGCTTTTTTTCTTGCAAAATTTCTTCTGTGTCATAAAGTGTCTCATAAAAGTCTTCGATTATTTTTTTGATTATGTCATTTTGGAATTGTAAATCACCTTTTGAATCTTGCAGTTTGTTTATCATTTTCTTTCTTTTTCAATTTGTATGCTAACCACCTACCCAATTTATTAGCGTTTTCAAAAAAGTTTTATTTTGCCCTTTTAATTTGTTGGGCCATTTTTTTCAGCCACCGCTAGGTTTAATTTGTGTTTTATTATTTCCATTTGCTTTTTAAGAGTTTTCTTTTGTGGGTCTCTTTGTAGCTCCAATTCCAATTTTATAAATTCCTCCTTTAACTTCATTTGTTGTTGCATTTTTTCTTTATTCTTTTTTGCCATGTAAGTTATAGCCAAACCTCTAAAGTATGCTTTAGCTGTATCCCACACATTTTGAGGCAATGTCTCTTCTTTTTTGTTTATTTTAAAGAAAAATTCCATTTCCTTTGTTGCTATTTGTATAAAGTCTTTCTCTTTCAGTAAAGATTGATTTAGAGACCATCTTAGTTTTTTCTTAGCTCCTCTCCAAATTATCTTTATCGCATTGTGGTCTGCCCATATATTGGTTTCTATCTCAATGTCTTGTATAATCATGCTTAATTCAGGGGATATCCATATCATATCAATTCTAGCCCATGATTTGTGCCTGTTTGAGTAAAACAATATTGTGATTTTTTGGGGGGGGTTTCTTTTCTCTCAATATATCTTGTATACAGATTTCTTCTACCATTTTAAAGAAAATCTTAGGTAGTGTATTCCTTCATTTTTTCCCTGTTTTGTTACTTCCGTAGTCCAGCTATCCATCTACTATTGCATTAAAGTCTCCCATTAAACAAATATTTTGATATTCCAATTCCACTATTTTTTGTGTAATTTTTGATAAAATTCTTCTTGTTTGTTATTAGGAGCGTATATTGCTACCATCAATATCTGTTTTTGATTTATCATTATTTCCACCATTAATTTTAATTCCCTCTTCATTTGCATAGATTTGTTTGGGGCTCATTGTCTCTTTGATATATAAAGCTATTCCTCTTTTCTTTTGTTGTGCTAGTGTGAAGTGAAGTTTTCCGATTTTCAGTTCCAACAGTTTGTAATGTTGTCCTTTAATATGTGTTTCTTGGAGACAAACTATACCCATTTTTAATTTTCATAGTCAATCCATTTATATTCATTGAAAGAATCCCATTTTCCTTTTCTGTCTTCTTCAATTATATTTAGGTTTTCTTCTCCTAGTTGTTCTTATCTATCTTTATTCTCTTGCTGTTGCCCCTTCTTCTTTGTTTGTGTTTTATGTTCATCTTCCCTTAGTTTGGCTGCTCCTTTTATTGCTATCTCTTCCTGTTTTTTTGCTTCTCTCTCTACATAAAATTCCAGACTTTCCCCTTCAAAAAAAGTTTTGTATCTCTCATAAAATTCCATTGCCTTCAGTGCAGTGTCCAATCTCTATCTGTGCCAATTAATTAAAATCCCTTCTGGAATCAGCCATCTAAAGTTCAATTAATTTCTGGTTAATAATTGGTATTCTCTTCTTGAATCTCTTATTCTCCTGGGGATCTGCTTCAGCACTATAATTTCCTTTTCTTTATAATGCAAAGGATCATCTCTCGCTCTTCTCAATATCCTATCTCTTATAGATCTTTTGACAAATCTAACATATAGTTCTCTAGGGACTTTATTTATCCTTGCATATCTTGAATTGACTTGAAATATCTGATCTATCTCTCCTTCCATTTCCTGTTTCTCCATTTCCAGTGCTTTAGCCAATAGCTCTGTCATTAAATCCATGAGATCATCTTCTTTGTCCTCCATTATGTTTTGAAATCTTAAAAAATAAGATGCCTTTTCCATTTCCAAAACTGCAATTGAATTTTCCAATTCTCTATTTGCCAGCATCAGCCTCTGATTTTCATCTTTTATTTCTTCCATCTTCTGATCAGTCTCTACTGACTTGTCTTCTATTTTCTGAATTCTTTGTTCATTCTTTGTGACCATCTGTCGGAAGCTTTCTAGTTGAGTGTTTATGTTATGAATTTATTGATTTATTTTATCAAAGTTGTCTTTTGTCTCCTCATGGTTCTTCCTTGTATCTTAATTGTGGGAGGAGATTGCCTCTTGAATTGCTTGTAATGTTGCTTGCATCTCCTTCTGAAAATTGTTAGATATTTCTTGTTGAAGCATTGATTCAATTGATATCTGATACACAGGGCTTACAAGGTGGAGGACAGGGCTGAGGGTATTAACTAAATTTGGAACACCCCCAAAACATTATCAACTCTAATATTTTCCCCAGATGTCTACCTTATACCAAGCCATTAATCTTGTATTCAATACTACAATTTATCATTTAAATTTGTCTTAAATAACTCTTATAGTTTGTGTCTATAATCTCTATAATCCAATAAACTTCCTGAAAAAGAAGGGAGAACAAAGAAGAAGAAAAAAATCATAATCAAATTCTGTTTGAGAGGCTCACTTCCAGAGCAGTTGTCCAAAATCCAAGATTATCAGCCAGTCAAAATTTATAATCCGCAAGGTCCTACTATTCCAAATTAATAGTCCATAGGGCCTTCTCCAAAGAAAATCACCAACAGTTAAGCTTCCACTGTCCTTAAGTAGTTCTGAGACTAAACATTTATAATCCAATAGGCTCCCCAGGCAACAAGAAGAAAAAGAAGGGGAAAAAAGAAGAAGAGGAAAAGGGAAAAGAAAAAGAAAAAATGGGGAGAGGGAAAAAAGTTTATAATCCACTTCTGTCTTCTGACTCCAGCTCTAACCAGTTGTCCCAAAATACAAAGTTGCCAATCTGCCAAAATTATAATCCAAAACGTCTTACTGTAGGTAGTTCCTTGCCATTCAGTCTGTCTTTAAATAGTTTATAAACTTACAGTTCAAACAATATTTGTAATCCAAGGAAGCCAGATGGCTTGAAAATAATTTGTATTTTTAGTTGTAATCCATCCTGCAGAAAAGACAGCCCAAAAAGTTTTTTTTCTCTTTTTCCAGCTGCAATCTACAAGGTTATGAAGTTCAGAAACATCAAAGGGTTTAGCCTGTTATCTATGTCTGGGCTTTTTTTTTTCCACGAGAAGTTGAAATTGATTGAAAAAAGTTGAACCTTTTTTTTTTTTTGCATGGCGGTGGAGGCCTAAAGCGAAAAGGTTTTATAAAACCCAGCTGAAGACCTAGGACTGGGGCAACGGTGCGCGTGCCCACAGAGAGGGCGCGGCGTGCCACAGGTGTGCCACAGGTTCGCCACCACAATTGTAGACAATTCAGTTGCAGAAATCTATATGACCACGAGATGGAAGTAAAGAAAAAGAAAAGTCTGTTTGCTCCCATCTTGTGATCATCTAGATTTTTGCAGTTATGATACACATTGGTAGTGTTTTCTACTTTGCACTTAGAAAAACCTCATGTCATAATGGAACATTGCTCAGGGAACCATTGGAGGAGAAGATTGCTCTCAAGACGCTGGAGGAATGCTAACAGTGCTGCAGGAAAAAAGAAAAAGAAGTGGACAAGGGAGAATTTATAGTTTCTGCTTTTCAGATAAAACTACCATCTCTAAATTTAATGTATATACTGCCTACTTTGGAAACTGTAAAAAAATGTTTTAGTTTTCTTGCTTTTTTTATTGAGAATTTTTAAAAGTTTTTACAAATAACAAAAAAAGAACAATAAAAAACAAAAAAAACAAAACAACCCTCACCCAATCCCTCCCAAACCAGCCCCTCCATCCCCCCCCCGAGCTTCCCAGAGCTGAATATAGGCTTAAATAAAATTTTAAGAAACCTAAACAAGTTTTAACAACTTATAAAATAGTTAATAATAAAATATAAGTAACATAAACATTAAAAAGAAAAAGTACTTAAAAAGGAAAAAAGAAAAGAAGAAAGAAAGAAAGAGGAGAAAAAATAGGAAAAAGAAAAAAAGGAAAAAAAGAGAAAACATTCCATAAAATATCAAAAATTATATACAAGTTATAAAAAAGCTAAATGATATTTTTTTATATCCAATTTATGTTGTATAAAATTTATCCATTTTTCCCATACAACAAAGAATTTCTCTTGCGATTGCTCCTTTAAAAAAGCCGAAATCTTTGCCATTTCCGCCAGATAAGAAACTTTAAAAAACCACTCTTGCAAGATAGGCAAAGATTCCTTCTTCCAATATTGCCCTACTAACAGCCTTGCGGCTGTAATCAAATTTAACATCAATATAACCTCCTTAGCATCACAATCAGTAACAATACCTAACAAAAATAATTGCGGAGTAAATTTTACCCTCCTTCTAAAAATTCTTTGAATATTCCACCATATCTTAATCCAAAAAGCTTTTATATTTTTGCACGACCACCATCCACATTTTTTGTGGATCAAGATGCCATCTATAAAACATTTTATAAAAATTCTCCCTTAAGTTCTGGGCTTGTGTAAATTTAACATTCCTCACCCAGATAATTTCCCAGGTATCCAGTGGGATTGGTTCACCAAAATTTTGTGCCCATTTAATCATACAATCTTTGATTAATTCAGATTCTGAATCCAATTCCACTAGAACCCTGTAGATCCACTTAATGTGAGTTTGTCTTTGATCCTTTACTTGTTTAAAAAGATTTTCATCTTCTCTAAGCCAGCCCATATTTCTTGCTTTTTGATGGATGTACTTAGTAGAAGACTATTAGTGACACAACAAAATGAATGGCAGAATAGAAGCATTAAAATTACTGGATGCATAAAGGATACAAATTAAATATAATTTGATTTTAGGACATGTTGCACAACCATCCTAAAGTATGAACAATGATGTCAGCTTTAAAATTCTAACTTTCAGTATCCCAGGGATATCAGATACTATGTAAAGAATGCTGAAAAGTACATCAAATATCAGTACAAACATTGTTCTTCTACTGATCATATAAATTAAGTTATTCATTATCATTATTAATGGTAATGTCACTGAAGATATAGGAATATTTTTTCTCTCATGAAGGACAATGAACTTATGTTATTTCATTTTAAAAAAATAAGCTCAACAGATGCCTATGGGAAAAAAACAATATTGTAAACTAATGAAGTTTCCTCTGATGAAATGTTTAGAAGTACTTTGGAGAGGAGAATGACAAAATTCATTTGCATAGTTTGTGCTACTGATTTTATTTAATTTAAGATGAATGATCTGTGAGGTTTAAGGCATTGTTAAGAGCTGTAGATATAAAGTGCCTTTTGATATTTCTTAATGCAAAGCAAGTGCTAAATAAAAGAACTGGAGCCAAAGAAATGAAGTCAAGCTTTACATTCTTTAGTATAAATCTGTGGAGAGATGTTGTGACTTGAATTAACTATGGAGCTCTGGATGAAGTATATCAACTGAGTCATTAAAAAAGGAACAAGTCATTTAGTTAATTTTGCTCTTGACTACACAAATCCAATTTTAAGATATAATTCACTCACAATCTACAGGAGTCACTTCTCTTTAGGTATAAAATAGGCATGTAAATGCTTCATTTTTTTTCTGCTAAAAGTGAAACTTATTTATCCTAGTAAATATATGAATGGAATGCTTAAAACACAATAACAATTTTGTGGATCAGATGCAGCATAATGGCATTTTCAATTATATTGTTATTGCAGTGGTGATGGTTTTTGTTACTATTATTAGCTATTAGTATATCTGGGGAAAAGTCCATGTTTTTTGCATACACAGATATATCAATATTCTTCCTGGGCATTGTGAAAAAAAATATTGAATGTTCACAACAAGACTGAAACATTACAATAACAACATTTTGGGTGTAATTTCAAAACATCTAGAGTACCACTTCAACACTATCAGCACTATCAGTTTGTGGACCCATCCCCATTTCTCAAATTTTAGATCAAGTACCAGATGAAAAAGTATGATCCCTACACATCTATACCGATGACAGCTAATAATAAAAAAATTACATTCTAGACCTCTAATATTATTTTATTATTTCTTTACAAAACAGCAACCGGTATTATATATTCCCTGTGCGTATCTTGCATAACAAGGTGCAACATATTTAGTCATAACTCATTCTGGATGCAGTAATATGTACATTTTTAAAGTGGTCTGACTATGACATATTAGAGATACAAAACCTCCTGTTGTACGCAGTAGAATGAGGCATTTCAAATAAAAAAGAGAAAGAGACAGAACAAGCAAATCAATTCCAAATCCCACTTTTTCACTGGAGTGAAAATGTAACTGCTCTAGTTTTGAAAAAAAAAAATTATCAGCTATTTGGCTGTCACAAGTCTCATAAATGTTTACCTAAAGGTGTGTTTTCTTTGTGCCTCAAAAGGTTCTACAGGAACTCATCCTTCACTACCTGTTTGTAAATTACATGATTCTCACTGAAGCTGGGATCTGACATTGAGCTAGAAAGAAGCAGTCAGTGTCTTCTCAGATCAATACATTTGCATGGCATGGTATAGAATAGGAGGAAGAAAAAGAGAAAGGATAAAAAAATTGAGTGAAATATGAGAAAAGCCCCTGTTATCTCTATTGCTGGCACTTATGGAAGAAAAGATTTGCTATCATTGTGGAAATCTGGAAGGATTGGGGACCTCAGGGCTATATCTCTCCCATTTTCCTTTACCCTATTATAAAGTTAGAATTATGTAACATCGCCTTCCCTCTATAAACCAAAATTTTCTTAATTAAAAATTGTTATTTTCATTTTAGGGTTTAGGTATTCAAATATTGTGTTATGTATGAAAGAAGAGAAGGAGGATATATAGGCAGTCCTCAATTTAGAACAGTTTGTTTAGTGACATTCAAAGTTATGGCACTGAAAAAAAAGTCACTTATGGCATTTTTCACATTTACAACCATTGCAGCATCCCCGTGATCTCATAATCAAAATTCAGATGCTTGGCAACTGACTCATATTTATGACAGTTGCAGTGTTCTGGGGTCATGTGATCACGTTTTGTGAATCAAATGGGAAAGTCAATGGAAAAGCCAGATTCACTTAGCAACCATTTTTACTAACTTAACAGCTACACTGATTCACTTAACAATTATGGCAAAAAAAGTTGTAAAATGGAGAAAAATACTTAAATGTTTCACTTACCAACAGAAATTTTCAGTTCAAATATGGTCGTGTGCATAGTTTCAGAATTTAGAAAGGCTGCAGTAAAGGAATAAAAGCATTGAAACAATGCTATTTTTGAACAAGCAGAGACCTTCACTATTACCTTAGTCTGGAATTACAAGTCATTTAAAAAAAAATATTTCTAGCCATCAAAAATAAATGTACAAGTGTGTTCTTCCACAGCTTTATATCCCCTCCCCCTCAAATCTTATCTGATCTGCATAAGATTCAAAAGTGATTCCTGTCTCCATTTCAAAAAGAATCTCATAGTGCTGGAATATAGTTTAGATTTTGTGAACTACTTTATTTTTCAGGCAAATAAAATGGTAAAACCTTAAAAATCATAATTATCTTAAATAAGGAAGACACCCTTGAGCTTGCATAAGAATCAGTGGAATCCTGTAAAAGTCTCAATATAGTTCTATTTTGATATTTAATGGTACAGATGAACAGGAAAAAAGCAATGTAAGATTTATATTGTGCATAATTGTTTATTTTCCTGTACTGCACATAGTTATAAGGGCACACTAACTTCTACTGCTATGTACTATGTACTAGTATTATTCACCTCTTCAGATAAAATTATAAATGTCATGAACTGGAAAAAAGGAAAGATTAATTGTATTTTTTCTCCTACTCTATGCCACAGAAAGTGAAATTATGTAAAGGACTTAGACTATACTTAAATTCAGAAGATTTATGTATGATCCATAGAGCATAAAAATTCATACAGACATAGTGACAAGAGTTTTGTTTATACATTTTTTCTGTAGGAAAGCATGGTCTTTTCACTTATCTCTAGGGGAATGATTAAGCTAATGGTCTACCTCATTTAGGAAAGAGACCATTACTAACTTACTTTTGAGTACTTTCACTATTATATTCATTTATGACTTAAGCAATGTGGTTTGACAAAGCATTTTATCTCAAGTAGCATCTCTCAGGAAATTAATGTGCTATTAGACCAAATGAACTAAATGAACATTTTAAAAGTTTTAACTGTGTGCCAGTTACTTTTAATTAAATAATAGAAAACGTGAGGAAATTACCCAGAAATGCCTGGAATACTTTAGAAGGAAAGATTTTACAGGCAGGAAGTTGGTAGTCTTACACAACTTCCAGTACTCCAAGATAATTATAATTCATAAATAATAGTTTTTACTAAGAGTCCTAAAGTATCAAGGATTTGTGTACCCATAATTTGCTTCAGTAGTTTTGATCAACATTGGGCTGGGGAGGAAAATGACCTTCCTCCAATCACCAGACAGGATGTAGTGATGCAAAGTGTAGTGGTTTCCCAAAATTCTGGTACTGTTCTAAATAACTCCAGCAGAATTTCAATATGCCAACAATCCATCCATAATTATTTCCTACAAACTGACTTTTTGTATTTCTGTCTGAAGCTTACTAATCTTAAGGCAATATCTCAGAAATGAATGGCATATTTATATCAGGTAATCCTCAACTTACAGCAGTTCATTTAGTGACCGTTCAGAGTTAGAATAGCACTGAAAAAAGTGAGTTATGACCATTTTTCACACTTACGACTATTGCAGCATCCCCAGGGTCACATGATCAGAACTGAGATGCTTGACAACTGACTCATATTTATGACAGTTTCAGTGTCCCAGGGTCATGTGATCATCTTTTGCAAGCAAAGTCAATAGGGAAGTCAGATTCACTTAACAACTGTGTTACTAACTTAATCACTACAGTGATTCACTTAACAAGTGTGGCAAGAAAGTTCATAAAATGGAGTAAAACTCAATTAACAACTGTCTTGCTTATCCACAGAAATTTTGGGCTCAATTGTGGTCATAAGTCAAGGACTATCTATAGTTGTGATTGAAAAGAACTTGCTTCTGTAGAGCCACTGTTCATTCTATAAACTGATTAATTTCAACTAATATTCCACAGCTTTTAGTGGTTACTATCAATTATACATGTGGATATATATTTGCACCTATGAGAAATTGTCACTTAATAATAGATTTGTAGACATAAAATATAGCATGTGAACTATTGTTCATTTTACACTGTTTTTCTAAAATTGCACTGGATATAAGAATTATTTTTGTTTCTATTGTATTGAAAATGAAAACAGATTTGGGTGATTTTTCTTGAAGCAAAATGAAGTGGATAGGAAATCTTAATTACGCTTCCAGGGTCAATGGCCGATTTTAAATATCAATAGTTATAAAATGCCTTAAAAAACTTTGAATATAATTTATAATGGATCAGTGGGAAGGTATGTGGTTGAAAAGATTGAAATTTTACACTATGTTACACTGTAGTACTTAATACTTGATTGCTTCAAAACTCATTGAATTTGGTATGTGATGCATTGTGATATGAAAATGTCCCAGTACTTGGTGTTTGTTTAGTACTTGATGTGCTGTGATAGGAAGAGGGGGACAAATGCAGAGAACAGACAGGAAGTCAGCCATGCTGGGAAGGTTGCTGTAAAAGGAGGGGGATAGCACAGAGGACAGGAAGTCAGCAATCCTTGTAAGATTCATAAGAAAAGGATCAGACAAAAAGTTCTTCCCACTGAAACAAAAGTAAGTCACGTAATTTGTTTGAGACTCATCCTTTTTAGTACTTGTGGCACCTCCCAGAACCAATTAACACTGAATACTGAGGTACCACTGTAGTCTTAAAGATATTTTTTACAAAATGATGTATTGTTGGTACACTGGAAAATCTATCTAGAATGTATAAAGGGTCTTCAAACCTATGGCAGAAATGTAATCAACAAGAAGGGACATTTTATCATACTTGAGCCAGAAAATTTGGACTGAATGATATATAACAGTACAGAAGATTTTAAAGACTGATATACAATTGAAAACAGAGAGTTTTCCTTTGGGCTTGACAGAAAATAAAATATAGAACTTTGTTTTTCATACAAACTGAGATTATTCTGTGCAAGGTAGAAAGAGCTGACTTTACCCATAATGGAGGAATGGATAGTGAACATGATGGACCTTGCTGAGATGGCTGAATTGATGGCTTTAATTAGAGATAGGACAGTATCTAAATGTAATGATGATTGGAATTTACTTATTGACTTTTTGTGGGAATTAGACAAAAATGATGTTATGATTATGGTTTTGAGGATTAGAATAAACATAAAAGTTTACAAAGAAAATTTAAATAATAAATGTTATCATTTTATGTACCTCTATTGGCCATGGAAGTAATATAATTCCTAGGATAAATTAATGGGAATTCCAAAGTGAGAATATCTAATGTCTCCATAATTCATAAAGTTCTAAAGAAAGAATTCTACTGTACAAATGCAAATGATGGATATTGAAAAGTTTAGTACAGGTGCTGCTGCTTCACCTCTTGACATTCTTGTATAGTAAATTCTATCATTCATGTTCTACTGAATGACAAAAAAAAAGGGTTCAGATGGAAGCCACTAGTAATCAGTTACTGATGTCTTTAATTAGGAATTTACACTTGCATTGCTGGTATATACAGTGCCATTTATAATGTATCAGTGTATCAGGAGAAAGTCTATCAGATGTATCTTTAGAAAACAAAAAATGTGTGGAAACTGTGAAGTCCACATATCTTCTGGGTGGAGTATATTAGGAAGACCAATTTACAGGATCGTTATGGAAGTAGCCAGTTAAAGTTGCTCCAAAATCTAGCAAAAAAGTAAATTTGCCAGTCCTTTGAGAGACCAGAATCCAGGTGGAAATGTTCCTCTTATTATGACACTGAGGCCATTGAGTCTCTCGCGTATGTAAACAATTAGATCTCTCTGTTTCCCATTTTTTCAACAAAAATTAGCAATACAACCCAAAATGAACTACAGTGAGATGCTTGGCAAGAAAAAGAGCAATTATTTTTGAAGATTTCTTACAAAAAAACCCTTCACTGGAAGTGTATTTTTCCCTCTTCATGCTCCACCATGTCCCTTTGCTTTGCTCTGCTTGGGAAAAGAACGAGGTCATGTGCCATTTACAAGCTTGTGAGACAGGAAGGAAGCATAGGCCAAGGTGACAAATGCATTGGCAGAAAACCGATTATGCTGCTGTCAGCGTTTAGTTAGCTAGCTGTCAGTAATTCTAGCCATGACTGCTCTTGTTCCTAGCACCCCAAGACAGAATGCTCTCACTCTATTAAGAACATGTGAAGTAAGGTAAGTTTCTCAGAGCTACATATGCCACTGGGCTGTGCAAATCCTTCAAAAGAAGTGTTTTTGAAAGCGTGAGAGTAAACATGTGCTCAGGCAGCTTCTAAAGCACCGGTGCAGGACTGGAAGATGTTGAGGCTTTAATGTTTCCAAAAAGAAGATCTGCAAAGCTTTAAGAACCAGATTAGCTGTCCCTGCAGATGCATAAGCCAACAAATATAACTTTACAAATGTTTGCAGGATTTGCCACTAAGAGATATCTAACCATATTCTAAAAAGAAAATGCAGAAATTTCTATTCTGAAAAAAAAGGTTGTTTCAATAACCTTCCCCCACCCCCAATTCTCTAGCTAAGTTAACTCTCAGTGATAACAGAAGGACCTGGTTTCATAGGTAGAGATAAAGTGACTCCCAACACAATCACCTGCTATCTACAAGGCCATTCAAAGCTTCAAGGGGGTGCTTTGCTTTGATGAAACTTCAGTGAAAGTATCCTTTCTAACCAGCAAAGTGGAAAAGAAATAGCTTTTAAGTGTGCCAAAAAGCCCTAATTTTGAATCGAGATAGCAGTGGAGATAAGTGAACCCTGACTCATTCCATCCTAACTCTACAAATTATCATGTGGATGGGTGTGCATATTGGTGATCTTTTGCCATATTATGAACATTAAAGTGGTATCATCACACTGATTTAACACAGATATATAAAATATAACAAATTAGGGACTGGGTGTTCTAGCTCAATTGGTTTATTTCAACTTGATTGTTTTCCAGAGTTAAAAAATAAACTTCCATCTATTCACATTTGCATTTCCATTTGCAGAGAGAGAGAAAAATAACAACTGCCATTTATACAGGCTAAGCTACGGAGACATTAAATATTTTGAAAAGAGGTTACTACATGCTATAGCATAACTTTATAGAATTATATCATATTGTATCCCTCTTTTCAAAACAATTCATTATGAGCTATCTGTTGGAATGTTAAGCTAAATCAAGTGGGTATTCTTTTCTCCCCCCCCCCCAAAAAAAATAGATTGCATTTTTGTTTAGTACTGTTACTTCCAAATTATTTCCCGCCTACAGAAGTATAACAAAGGTTCTTCTTACATTTCAATGTAACAGAACATGGTTGGGAAAGAGGAACAAAGTCTATTTGATATGCTTCTTTAATGGGAAAAACACCCTAAAATGTATGGTCAGACATGGTTTGCTATCATTCCTTTTAAAAGTCTTATATATATTATGTCTGTGTAACCCACATACGCCCAAGTCAGAGTGGGTACTATCAAAATATGGTAATGTATGTTGGGGTGGAAATTTCAGGAATTTCAAGGGCAAAATTGAGCTTAAGCTGTTCCCTCAAATATGGATGCTATACCCATCTGTCTTTTGCAGCATAGTCTTTAACAAGCTGCATAAATCCACGTACAGAGCTCGATGATGGAAGCTGCAAACCCCTATCTTAAGGAGCTAAGAGTGCATAGAAAAATGAAGCCAAATTTAATACAGATTTATTAAAATTAAAGGTGGAGAGAAGATTGATGTACTCACGGCAGATGTCCAACCAAAGATGAAATACAACCTTGTGGTACCAGACAAGAAAACATTAAGCTGGTGTGTTTTGCTGTACATTAGTTAATGTATCTGCAGAAGAACAAATCATCTTAAAGTGTATTGGTATAATTTAATAATACATTTTTATCTCATTTTCTATTTGCACTGTAAATTAGCCCAACAGTATGATTTCAGGGGTTTATCTGGGAGAATAGTAATTCCATTTTTTGAAAAATGGTGGATAGAAAACACACCAAGGCAGGCAGGGAATTGGTTTGCTTAAATCCAGGACATTGTTCCATTAATTAAGCAATATACTATGATTGCACTGGCACCTTTCCCAATGCACAAGTGAGTTTAATTTGCAGCATTGCTACATGGAAGGTGTGCCAATATGAACCTTGAATTTTAATGGAAAACATTTTGAATAATTTTCATCACAGAGCATGGAAATTAACGAGGTGCACATTCGCCAGACTGCTTCCAGTGCATGTCTCCGTGTGATGAGCTGAACAATTCAGAAAATGAATGACCCTCCAGTGGACATAAGAAAGTCCTAGTGAATTAGTGATTCCAGCACAAGACAGCATGCATGGATTTATTATGAACCTGAGGCTTTTCTCTTCACTGTCAAGCAATACCCAATACTCAAAAGAAAGCAGGAATTTAAAGTCCAGTGTGTTTGTTCAGCAGGTGTAGATTATCAGCTATTACACCGTATATCCATTGACTTTTTAGTTAGTTAATTCAGTACTGATGGATACAGCTCAAGATATTGAACTGACAGATGGGTAAACAGAGCGACAGTACTGAGACACAGTCAGTCTAGTCTACCTCACTCATAGCTTCATTTGAAATCTATCATTAGAATTACACGAGTCAAACTGATTTAAAAACATACCGATTATCTTCTGTTAGTAATGTATACTAAGAAGAGATGGAAATGTCTACTGTGGCTAATCAGGTATTCCCTTGAGAATATTCAGTACTCTATTCAGATATCTTCCAGCTAAAGAGCACATTGCCATCAAATCTCAACCAACCAACCAACCAACCAACCAACCAACCAACCAATCAATCAGAATAGAGCTGGAGGGGATCTTAGAGGTCTTCTAGTCCAATCCCCTACTCAAGCAGGGGACCCTATATCATTTCAGCAAGTGACTGTCCAGTTTTTTTCTTAAAAATCTCCAGTGACAAAACACCTACAACTTCTGAAGGCAAGCTGTTCCACTGCTTAATTGTCCTCACTGTTAAGAAGTTTCTCATTAATTCCAGGTTACTCCTCTCCTTGATCAGTTTCCAACTATTGTTTCTTGTCTTGCCTTCTGGTGCTCTGGAAAATAAACTGACCCCCCTCTTCTCCTGATATATCTTATCTCCAGCTTCATAGAATTTTGATACTACAGAACAAGGAGATTAATTTTTAAAACTCCAGAGAATGAAGTTGATCACATTGCAGATTTTTATTTTCCATATAGGACATGCTTGGTTTGGGATTAACATCCACTGTGAAGTCAACCAACTCTGGTTGCTTGGATAAGCCGTGATAAGCAAATTATAGCTTGAAAGGATGTGTGAAGATTCAGCAGTAGAAAAGAGAAAAGTAAAGTTAAACTGGTGTTAAATTGTCTAGGTTTGCTGCATGCTCAGCAAAACAGCATTGGGATAGAAGAAATACCTACATGCTGCCCCCCTCCCCCAGCCTTATCTCTACTATGGAGTTGAAAAGTTAGAATTCTTAGTTAGAACGTTGATCTTTATGTTTGAATAACGTTTCTTGTGACAGTAGACAAAAGGTGTAGAATTAAGACAATGGTTGGCATTCAGGATGCCTTTTGATACTATGATTTATTATGTGTCATCATGTTGGTATCCATTTTTAGTGATTGCGTAAATAGATTTTCTTCATAACAATCTGTTCTAACTTGGTCCATCAGATTTTACAATGGTGGCAGACAACCTGAATGTGTTTTACTGTAGGTTTGAGAGGAAACCACTGTCACCTATCTCCACCATCCCTATCTCAGATACACCAACAAAGCCATACCTCCTACAACTGACCCCATCCCCTTGGGTCCCCCATCTCTGGTGATCACAGAAATTGATGTGCAAGGTCTATTTCACAGACAAAAGCCTGGGAAAGCACCAGGCCCAGACAAGATAACTCCTTCTTGCTTGAAAGCTTGTGCTGATCAATTGGCTCCCATCTTCACCCGAATCTTTAATAAATCACTAGAGATGTGCTATGTTCCTTCTTGCTTCAAATGCTCTACTATCATCCCGGTGCCAAAGAAACCCTCCATCAAAGAACTGAATGACTACAGACCGGTTGCTCTGACATCCATAGTTATGAAACCTTTGAAAGGTTAGTGCTGGCCCACCTGAAAACCATCATAGATCTGCTGTTAGGCCCCTTGCAATTTGCCTACTGAGCAAATAGATCAGCAAATGATGCTGTTAATATGGCTCTGCACTTCATTCTACAACATCTTGAATCTATTTAAATAAAAATCTACTGTTATAGGGCACCCTGCTCAATTTTCACAATATAGTTCCTCTTATTTTCTAACGTTCAGTGAGACACTTAAAGGCTAAGAATCTCAAATTAGAATCCTTAAACATGTTATTTTTGAACACAATCTCATTTCCTCACTGATCCAAAGAAGATACAGTATATCATCCTTGAGAACACCACAAATTTATGAATTGCTATTCTAAGTACAGGAAAATCAAAGCAATAGGAACCCATCTGGTTAAAATATATATGTATCTTTGCATGTGTGTGTTGGTGTTTATGTGCAAGCATATATGGAGAAAAATATGAATATACATGTTTAGAAATATGAAAATGTTAAGTTATCAGCCTTGAATAAGCATGCTTTATCAGATCATTGTTAAATATGCTCAAGAAAAACACAATTGTAAAAGTGACAGTAATGGCCAAGAATGGACTTAAAGGTCCATGAGCTCAAAATGTCAAATATAATAGAAGTCGACATTAATTCAGGTTTTTGATTGCATCAGTTTCTTGATTTCTTGTAAATCCAGAACAACGGATTTAAGACATATGTTGGCATAGCACTCATTTTTCAGTGTAAATTGCTGGAAAAGATCAATAGCACTCATCATTTGTGTGAAAAACACTTCTTCCTTATGAAAAAGGAAAATCATCCACATGAAAAGCATTAATCTGGAGGCATAATGAACCACTAAAAAACACACCATTTGCAAAATGCAATTGCACTGAGAAATGTATCACAACATTGTAGTCTTTATATTAAAACTAGTTTTTTTTCTTTCCTTTTTTAACTTGCTTTTTGGCATAGCAGTGCCGTAATAAGTGGCTTTCAATTTATTGGCATACAGAATTTGTTTTCAAAGGTTCATATTTGAACACGACTCTTGTTAGAAAAGGGTCTATCCATATAAGTCTTTGAGTACAATTGGATTTAATCCCAAGTAAGTTGGGATAGTCTTAATATGGCAGTGTTTATTTTTATTTACTTCCAATTTCTAAATATGATCACATACTATAGTCTAATATATGTTGACCAAGGAAATTATATAGATAAAAGCTACTTTGAACTTACATAGCATTGTTTTAACCCAATTGATGATCAATCACAGTAAATAGCTTCATATCAAAAATTAGAAAGTACATCAAAGATTTGAGAGTAGATTTAGTATTTCTACTTAGAATGTCCAAAAGGGCAGGTGTGCATTCCTTCTGCTTTCACACATCTCAAAGACAGTAGGTTATTCCCCATGAAAGATAGGTGATAATTCCTCCTTCATATATGGATTACCCTTGATTCAAAACATACAGGTATCATGTCAAACTATTGTCATTTGTATAGCATTGTGCAATTCATTGTTTGGTTGTCCAAAAGAAATTTTGGAAACAGAAACTGCTCTAAAATACTGAGAAATATGTAGACCAAACAACAATCAAAGCCTGCAGGAAAACTGTTCATCACTCATGATCATCCTGACAATGATCTCTGGAAGACTGGGCACAAATGCAAAGTAAATACAGGCAACCACATTTTGCTATTCAATATTTGCCCTGAGTCTTCTTAGTCTGAGTCACTGACCTGTCATTCTAGGCAGCACATAAGACAACTATTCAGCTTCTCTTTCATTCTCACTGAAGAAGGAAAATGCTTTTGACTTGATGTCAGTGCCTACAAAATGCAGAAAAAGAGTGATGACATCAGCATGAAAGCTTTCTTTTACACTAACTGGGAGAGAGGGCATTTCTCTCTTGCTATCAAATTCACACTCCAACTGAAAGTGACCTGTATGAAAAAGAGAAAGTACTCTCCCCCCAGGTCTTAAAAGGACTTGGGAGCATGTGTAAAATCCAGTGGACAGGATATCTTCCTCTTTTTTTATTTAATAAAGGAATAACTCCTCCCAAGCTGAATGCATGAGGCATATTACTAGAAGCGCTTTCATGAAACTAAAATACTCTCATTCTCTTCTGTCCCATACTGAAAGCACTTGCTATACATCCTGCAGTTTAATACTCCACAGGCTACATATATCGGTTTTACAGAATTTATCTACTGGAAGAATCTGCTCAGCAGAACAGCAACAACAAAAACATACACAGAGCCTTTTTCCTTTTTTCTTTTAAATCCTTTTATGCTGAAGTTGAAAAACAGCTTGCCATGGAATAAGCATTTGTCAGGACTTTTGGTTTATCAGTGTGTTCCAAGAACAATAAATCTGAGCTTGGATTAAGAATGCAAACTCTTTCAACTAAATTCTTATTTGCAATATCATTGCTTGACTTCTCCTGGGTGATGTAATTTAGAGACTTAGCATAATGGATGTCATGCCATGACAACACATGTTCAGATATTGTTTCTTTTGAGCTATTGGGAAATTTCCTACAGTTAGATTGTGATCAAAGTACCTGTCATAAAGATATATAACCATCTCCTAACAGTATCATCTTACATTTTTTAACTTTGTCAACTCAGATAACGGTGCCAGAAAAATCATTCTAACACTCCAGCATTTCTCAAATTTAATAATTATTGTCTCTCAATCAAACACCAGAACAGAAAAGTCTCCAAAAGTTTTTAATATATGCATACTGAATTTCTGGTCAACATATCAGCTAGTTCTTAAGTCTTATAATATTTTATATTTTCAAGCTACATGGAATGATCACTTGAAGAAATGTTTATTTGGACTGCAAAAAGATGGCCCCTAATATCCATCCATGATAACATGTATTGAGTATGGTAGAATAGAGGGAGGGAGGGAGGGAGGGAGGGAGGGAGGGAGGAAGGAAGGAAGGAAGGAAGGAAGGAAGGAAGGAAGGAAGGAAGGAAGGAAGGAAGGAAGGGCTAATAAATAGCACAGTCCATGGTAAACCACAATGATGCCATAATGTCTGACAAAAGTACCTAAGTCATGACATTTACATGGTGAGCACATGTTGTCATTTATCCTCTTGTTTCCTCTGTGCATGCCAACAAAGGAAAGCATGTGAAAAATAGCTAAAATATAGTTCTCAAATAGAATGCAATATTGAGTGTGGATTCTGTTTTTTAATCCTTGATACCCATGCAAACTACTTTGAATAAAATAATCCACATATCAATTTAGAACTGAATGAAGAGGCTTGGGAACTTAATACCTGAAAAGAAAAACACATCAAAAGCACTATCAGTAATTCATGCACCTTGGACGTCCTTGTTGGATTGAAAGTCAGGGCTATATATCTGAAGTAATTTAGAAGATAATCAGACTTTTGAAGGGGGAATTGTAATGTAGCAGATGGACACAAAGACATGATGAAGGAGCCCAGATATCATTATATCATATTAAATCTCAACCCACTAATGTTAATAATTAAGAATGATTATATTTAAGCGAGAGAATTTTAGAAAGATAATTTACTGCATTATTTCTTCACCGCACTTTCTAAAGTGGAATTTCAGAAAAAAGCATGCTATCACTGATATGAAATCAAAACACTAAATGTACAAATTAAATACCTAAAAGTAAGGTCCATAATCTAAGGCTAGACATTTTTTATGTGGTATTTCTGAAACTTGCTAGAAAAGAGTAGATGTCTCATACACCCAAAATTAAATTTGCCCAACCTCTTTATGGTCCAATTGCCACAAAGTTTTTTTTTTTTTTTTTAATATGAAGGCATAGTGACATCTGTGAGAAGAAAAGATTTTCTATTATTTTGGGCTGAGAGGGAATTACTAGCCCAAAGCCACCCAGCCAGTTTTCAGACTCAGGGGAGGGTTAGAAATCACAGTGTCCTGGTTTCTAGGGTGCACCTTCAGCATTATGCCAGACTGGTCCTGTAATGTTATGCAACTCAAAATATTGTATCTACAGCAGTGGTCCTCAACCTTTCTAGGACCGCAAATCAGCAGCAATGGCTGTGGTGCTGCTGGGAGGGGATGGTTTCAAGTGCACACTTGCACAAATGGAGCTTCATGCGCTTGCCTACTGTTTGTGTGGCCTGGTTCCCAACAGTCTGAGGACTGGTGCTGGTCCATGTACCAACGGTTGGAGAGTCCTGATCTATAGGATACAATTCACACAGTACATCTATGAGTTAATGTTCTCAGATAAAATAGATAAATACCTTTGAAAAATAAGTCATGCCCCTTATTTCTTTTTATTAACTGATTAATTTGTAAACTTCAAATGTTTTCATAGGGATGAAGAACATAGACACATAAAACCTCCCAAAAAATCTTAAAAAAATAGGAAAATGCACTATTTTTGAAAGACCTTTCCATTCAAAACAGTAGAAATTGTTTATTTGAGTTATAATACTGTAATATTACAGTATAATACTGTAAGTAAATTATACCACATGTATAATACCATAAGTAAAATAACCTGTGCCGATATAGCATTTCAACCAATTGCACTCAGAAAGTTGCTTAGAAGAGATACTTGCCATAGTTTTTAAAATATTGAATATGGAGTTGAGAATCATCAGTATGTTCATGACATCACCTGATAAAGCTACAAATATCAAACATTAGGTCCAGAACTCTGCAATATCTTCATAAATGACTTAGATGAGGGAATAGAAGGGGAACCCATCAAATTTGCAGATGACACTAAGCTGGTAGGGATAGCCAACACTGCAAAAGACAGGCTCGGGATCCAAAAAGATCTTGACAGATATGAACAATGGGTCCTATTCAACAACATGGAATTTAATGTGAAGAAAAGCAAGGTTTTACACCTGGGCAGGAAAAACCAAAGGTACAAGTACAGCTTAGGTGAAACCTGGCTGAAAAACAGTAACTGTATGAGAGAATTTAAGAGTCCTAGTGGACGATCATTTAAACATGAGCCAGCAGTGTGTGGCAACAACCAAAAAACTAATACAAATCTATAAACAGAGGCATAGAGTAAAAATCACATGAAGTATTAGTACTGCTTTATAAAGCCTTAGTAAGACTACACTTGGAATAGTGCATCTAGTTTTAGTCAACACATTACAAAAAAGAAGTTGAGACTTTGGAAAAAGCACAAAGAAGAGCAACTAAGATGAAGGGTCTAGAGACAAAAACATATGAGGAACGGTTGCTGGAATTGGGTATGGTCAGTCAAGAGCAGGGGTGTAAAACTGCCGGCCCTCAGGCTGGATGCGTCACGCCAAAACCACACCCACCCCATTGCCGGCAATGGGGAAAAAGTCACAATATGTCACGACATGTCACCTGACATCACAAGTTTGACACCTGTGGTCTAGAAAAAAAGAAAGACTAGGGGTGACATGATAGCAGTATTCCAGTATTTGAGCGGCTGCTACAAAGAAGAGACAGTCAACTTATTTTCCAAAGCACTAAAAGGCAAGATAAGAAACAATGGATGTAAACTAATCAAGGAGAGAAGCAACCTGGAATTAAGGAGAAACTTCATAGCAGTGAGGACAATTAACCAGTGGAACAGCTTATCTTCAGAAGTTGTAGGTGCTTCTTCACTGGAGGTTTTTAAGAAAAAACTGGACAGCCACCTATCTGAAATGATATAGGGCAGGGGTTCTCAATCTTGGCAACTTTAAGACTTGTGGACTTCAACTCCCAGAATTCCTCAGCCAGCTTTGCTTGAGCAGGGGGTTGGACTTGAAGGCCTCCAAGGTCCCTTTCAGCTCTATTATGATTGATTGATTGATCTTCAGTGAGCTCAGAATAAATAATACAGTCTGCAGCATAAAAGCCTGTATTTTCTTCACTTCAGTTTTCATTTTACTAAACAGGCAGGTCACAGGATCCTCTGGGCATTGTGTCCAAGGAGGACTCAGCAATATTGTGTCTTGTTAAGAAGGCATTTCAATTTTCCAGTTTATATAAAAAAATTAAATTCAATTGCCGCAGAGAGTCTAAATGCAATGAGAGGCGTGGGAGGATTGACAGAGATGAATTTCTACTAACTAAAATTGTTTCTGCCTATAGCTGGGCCAGACGCCAGACTGAAATGATTCAAAGAATTTAGCTAGTCTATTCAGAATAAGTCATGGTTTACACAGACTGAACTATAAGCTTTTCATCCCAGTGGATAAATGAGTTTTGCAGGTTCTGAATGTTGACTATTTTAATCTCATGAGAAAATTATGATGCAGTACTTTAGAACACCTGAAAAATTTGCCTGATGAATAGAAGAATGATTTTGAATAAGAATGTAGCAAAATCAATTCCAGGACAATATAAAGCATCACAACATTATCAAGCTGCTACAGCCAACTGTAGAGTGAACAAAGAAAAAAAATACTTTCCCAAAACATTATGTTCCACAATAATGTCACCATTGGCACTAACTTTCAGAACATGGAAAGCTGTCAACAAAGTCAGACACATCTATAAGGGTCATGCAAACGAGCCTGATCTATTGCTATTTCAACTTTGCCATCCAAAATCCAAAACTGAGTCTAATATAAATTCATCAGAAACAAATCACCATCAGACTAGCCTAATTTGGAACTTATTCTTCTCTTCTTTATCAATCTGAAACAAATGCCATTTGAATAGGAACGGTACCAATACTTGGTCAAAGTTCATGTAAGACAGTGGTTCTCAACCTGTGGGTCGGGACCCCATTTGGGGTCGAATGACCATTTCACGGGGGTTGCCAAACCATGCTGTCTGCCATTTTTTCCCTTTTCCCTAGCTGTCCTAATCCCTCTTATTGGTGGCCACACCCACTTGGGGGTCACCACAACATGGGGAACTGTATTATGGGGTCACGGCATTAGAAAGGTTGAGAATCACTGATGTAAGAGAACATGCCAGAGAATGTCATATTGAAATATATGTATATATCTGATTACCTTTATTGATTTTTCATTGGACAACTTCTCAAATTTCCTGAAATAATTCCATTTGTTCTGTTTCTGATATTTTATATAAGTCTCTATTAAAATTCTTTCTTTCTTTCTTTCTTTCTTTCTTTCTTTCTTTCTTTCTTTCTTTCTCTCTTTCTTTCTTTCTTTCTTTCCTGAGGGATTCAGAAAGGAGAAAAGATACAATATTAATCATTCAAAACACTTTTTTTCTCTTATATGTGCATATCATCATTATCATCATGAAGCAATCTACTGCAAAATGAAGACCAGTAAGGGCATCTTTCATCTTTAATCTAATAATAGTTATTAAAATATACTCACTGTTATTTCAGTACAGGTTGGTAAATTGATTTTTTTTAAAAAAAAATAAAATCCCAGTCAAAGGCTGAGAGAAAATGCATCCTTTGTACATGGTTAAAGTCCAGTATTGCAGGCAAACTCTGCCCAAAGCCTGGAATTTGATCCTGATGGGGCTCAAGGTTGACTCAACCTTCCATTCTTCTGAGGTTGGTAAAATCAGGAATCATGGTTGTTGGGGGCAATATACAAATAATGCTTACATTGTAAACCACCCAGAGAGTGCTGTAAAGTGCTATGTAAGCTAAGGGCATATTCCAGTCCAGTATCTGATTTTTTTTCATATAAATCATCTAATGGTTAGATGGCCTAGACATTGATATCTGAATATAGATCTTTGTAACATTCATATTTTATTGTGCATTTTTAATTTAGGTAAAATGTTATTATACATTGCAAGTCCATGTATAATATGCCATAAGCTAAGTAATAAGCATTGTTGGGCAGTATATAAACCTAATAGCTACTGCTATTGATAATGACCAGCCCAACATCATCCACACCTACCATGTCTAAGGGTCAGAATCTGGTTCTCCCTTTTCCTAGTCCAGTAACTTAGCCTATACACCCCACTGGCATTTGTGTGTGTGTATGTGTTGTGTGCATGTAATCTCCAAACACTTCATATTTTATCATAGATGTGAACCCAATGTTAACATAACTTTGTTACTTAACTATGACTAAGTGGTTAGCCTTGAGGGAGGCAGAATCAAGCAGATAACAACTACCTGAAAAGAGTTGGTGTACTTTTCTGAGAAAATAAGTAATAATTAGCAGCTTTTGTCAATTATAACTTTAGTGAAAGTTATAATTTCTTACTATTTATATATTTTGTCATTGCCAGTGATGTCCTTTAAATTGTATGCATTTCTTTATCTCTAATTTGCTGTGGCTATCCTGTTGTTTTAGGAATAGCTTCTGAAGAATTCCATACGGAGAGGATCCTAAGAGGTTTCAAGCTAGTTGACTGCATAAGAATAATCTAGTTTTCTAATTTCCCCTGATAAAGCAATGACCATATTATAATATTAAAGGAAACTGCCAACCTCAGCTGCTGAATGGGACCTAGACCTTTAGTTCTCACCTTTCTCTTTATGTGTGAAAAAGTGATTGCGAGATTTTTTTTTACTATATAGCACAGCGGTTCTCAACCAGTGGGTCGCGACCCCATTTGGGGTCGAACGACCATTTCACGGGGATCACCAAACAACGCAGTCCACCACTTTTTCCCCCTTTTCCTTAGCTGTGCTACTCCCTTTTATTCTATTGGCTTTTGAAAGGTAATAGAATAGACTCTCTTGAATAGAGTCTAATTCTATTGGCTTTCAAAAAACAATAGGAATTGTCCAGGCTGTCTCTGCCCTGCTGAGCCCTGCTGAGTCCCATTCTGCAAACGGTGCTGCAAGTTGTCTGCAGCGAAGGCGAGCTGTCTGGAAGTTTCCACCCCTCCCTGCTGAGCAACTACTAAAAATGTAAGTAAAAGAGTGCCAGGGGTGGGAGGTGGGAGGCCGGTGGGCACAGGGAGGATTGCTGGCGCACGTGGGGCCCGGCGGGTGCCTTACCTCCCTTGGGCTGGGCCAGCTGGTGGCCCAGCCAGTGGTCGGCCTGCGCCATCTCTGCCGCTTGTCAGCTACGCCTCGGCCGGCGCAGGGGCCAGCACCATGCATGCGCGGCGCTCCCGGGCAGGGAAAGTCCTTGACTTACGACCGGTTGGATAGTCCTTGACTTATGACCAGTTGGGTAGTCCTCAACTTACGACCAGTTGGGTAGTCCTCGACTTACAACTGGTTGGGGGTCGCGGCATTAAAAAGGTTGAGAACCACTGGTATAGCATGTAAACTATTCCCTGATATACAAGTTCTTATTAGTTCCTCCTCAAAGATCAGACAATTTTTTAATTAAAATAAAAGTTGTGCTAGAGAATAATTTTCACTCAGAAAGATTTAGAATTGAAAAGAAAAACTGCTTTTCAACACAGTGTATTCAAAGAAAGAAAACTCTTACAGTTTATTAAAAACAAGGGAAAATCAGAAGGAAGATGCATATGGACATTATATAAATAACATACAGTCTGACCATCAAATTGAAGCATGTCCTTCAAAAACCTTGCAGTTCTTCTTTCTAAAATTTTCTTAATTATGAAATTTATCATGTAAAATAAATAAGGCTCACAAAATCTGTTACTTGAAGAACAACTTACATAATTTTTGAAGATACAGCAAAAGGGATACTACCATGTTTTCTTCAGATATCTGCTATTTTCTTGCTTAATACTAAATTTAGTATTAATACTAAACTTGCTTAAACAATATCAATAGACCTACTCAAACCATTTTTAGATATAGATTGACTATTTTTTGTTTGACAAAGACATCAATTTCATAAATGAATTATCAATTTTAATCAGTTGTAGATGAAATAAAAAATTCTTATTCAGTTACTGAAAGGGGAAAATGGTATTTAGATCCAATTTACTTATTTCCACTTAAATTAAAAATCATCTGCCTGATAATTAAAAATGCCAAGCTTTTGATCTTTTCATTGTTTTCTTTAAATATGGATTATTTAAAAAAGTCTTTATAGAGTTGTTGTAAATGTCTTGTAAATCACCCAGTTACTTTGGTGAGATTAAAATAAATAAGAAAGGAAGGAAGGAAGGAAAGAAAGAAAGAAAGAAAGAAAAAAAGAAAGAAAGAAAGGTTATAATTAAAGATTTCAGAATTTTTTTCAATCTCTCAGTATAGTTTTATTAAATTTTAAATGATTTTTTGTCTTTTATTCCTTGTGTCTATCATCACAAAAATTCATTTTCAGCAAGGCTACATATTGTCTCTGAGAAAATACAACCAAAGTGGGCAAGACAAAGATCCATCAGATATTTACATACTAAAGTGAACTACATTACAAAAAACAAAACAAAACTGCTACTTATATTTGTCCTTGACTTTCAAAAGTAATAAGAGAATGGTAGACAATACTACATGATCCATGTAGCCAACTATTTTTTTAACCAGTGATAATCATTCTCATCTCTTACATCCATTTACAGGTGAATGTACTTTTGGGAAACCAAATGGCTTGTAAATCCATTTCCAAAATTAGACTGAATGAAATATTCATTATATGATATATTACATAAGACGCAAGGACTGTACCTCAGGAATTCCATATTGTCCCTCCAACTCCAGTTTTCTATCATATGTGTTCACTATAAAAATTAAGCAAATTTGAAGTGCAAAATTTTACCCTTTAAATTATAACTCCCCAGTTAGTAACAATAAGCCTCTGGAAGGGTTACTGTTCCTATATTTTCTTCACTTACAACATTTTTATTTAAAAAAAAAATACCTATTATGCCAGATCATTATTTCTTTATCCACAATAGACTGAATTATCAAGAGTTAGCACAAAATTTTCCCAATTGCCATGTCATATCATATGACATGAAAATGGTGCTTGCTGGAAATTTTAGGAGTTCTTAGCCCACAATATCCAATCACATCAAGCTAAGGGAAGGTACTGGGGTTCAGAATCAGAATAACAGAGTTGGAAGGGACCAACCTCCCTCCCAAATAGGGACCATACACCATTTCTGACAGATGACAGTCCAGTCTCTTCTTGAAAGTTTCTAGTGATGAAACTCCCATAACATCTGAAGGCAAACTGTTCCACTGATTGATTATTCTCACTGTCTGAAAATTTCTCTTTATCTCTAGGTTGAATCTCTCCTTGATCAGCTTCCATCTGTTATTTCTTGACTGGCCTTCAGATGCTTTGGAAAACAGGCTGACCTCCTCCTCTCTGTGACAGCCCTTCAAGTATTGGAACACTGCTCTCATGTTTCCCCTGGTTCTTCTCTTCACTAGATTAGCCATGCCCTGTTCTTGTAGCTGTTCTTCTCCAGACCCTTAATCATCTTTGTTGCTATTCTCTGCACTTTTTCTAGAGCCTCAACATCTTTTTTATAGTCTGGAGACCAAAATTGATTGCAGTATTCCAGGTGTGGTCTGACTAAGGCTTTATAGAGTGATATTAGTACCTCCTGTGATCTTGATTGAATCCCTCTGTTAATGCATTGGCTTTTTTGGCTGCCGCAGCACACTGTTAGCTCATATTTAATTGATTGTCCACTAAGACTCAAGATCCCTCTCACAGTTACTGCTATTAAGCTTGGTTTCACCCAATCTATATGTGTACTTTCAGTTTTTCTTGCCTAAGTATAAGACTTTACTTTTATCTACATTGAATTTCATTTTGTTAGATAGGGCCCAGTGTTCAAGTCTGTCAAGATCCATCTGAATCTTGAGCCTATCATCTAGGCTGTTGACTATACCTACCAGCTTAGTATCATCTGCAAATTTGATGAATTCCCCTTCTATTCCCTCATCTAAGTCATTTATGAAGATGTTGAAGAGTACTGGGCCAAGGACAGAACCTTGTGGTACTCCGCTGCTTACTTCCCTCCATGTAGATGTAGTACCATTAAGAACTATTCACTGAGTGTGGTTTGTCAGCCTGTTAAAAACCCATCTCATGATGATGCTGTCTATCCCACTTTTTTTTTTTTTTTAGCTTTCCAAGAAGTAGATTGTGGTCTACTTTGTCGAATGCCTTGCTGAAGTCTAAGTATACTATGCCCACAGCATTTTTCTGGTCTACTAATTTAGCTACTTGGTCAAAGAATGAAATAAGTTTGGTTTGGCATGATCTGTTTTTAACAAACTCATGCTGGCTTCAGTGATAAAATGTTCAGGGATAAACTGTACTGTGATTTTCATCAGCAAGGAAATAAGCTGGCAAAGAGGCTGGAAGTCAGAGGATAATAAGGCTTAGTAGCCAATGGGGAGATATAAACAGCTGTGTATGATAGGAAAAGACCTAGATCAGACTTTCAAGCAAGTTTTAAGATGTATGAACTTCAACTCCCCAAATACTTCAGTCAACATACTAGCTCGGGACTTCTGGGAGTTAGTCCACACATCTTAAAAGTTGCTAAAGTTGAGAAACATTAACCTTGATTATGCATTCAGATGAATGTGAATAGGGATATCTGCAAGGGAATCAAGATGTCAGCCACAACTGCATAACGGAACTGGAAAAAAAGAATATTTCATCCCGTACAAAAGTGCCCTGTATGCAGAGAAGGGGAAAAGACCAAAGAACAAGTAGACATATATAATTGATTTCAGGCTAAGCTTCTGGTTGTGATTTTATCATATTTCTTATTCAGTAGCCACATAAATGGAAAGGAAATGAGCCACATTCCATCAGAAGCATATATGTGCTCAAATAAAATAAACCTCAAAAATCGCCATCCATTATGCTTTAATCACTCCTACCAACCATTTCAGCTTATTTGGTGATCCTTGCATTTTAAACTGTCATTGGGTGCTTTTCTTGACAGATTGACAAAAGGATATCATCCTTCACCAGCATGTATTTTCTGCTTTATCAATTTGATGTCTCAAAATAAATTTTGCCAGGCCTTATCTTTTTTTGCTTGCTCTGCCACAGAGATTAATATTAATCATGTTTCAGGAATCATAAACATCCTTCCTTTCCCACTATCCCTTTATACTCAGCACAAATATATTCAACTGATAACTGGGTTGCTATAAACATTCTTCACATTCCAAATTTTCTTTTTTTAAAAAAAAAAGAAAAGAAAGAAGAACAAAACATAGCATACCCCAAATCCATATTGTTGGGAGAAGACTCCATTGCAAATAATCTAGAAAATCATCACAGTCTGTAGCAACCGCACCAACTGTTCTCAAATTTTCCAACAGAGGCTTTACATTCCAGGTATACAACAACACGTTCTATTTAACTGAATAAATCTATAATTTTCAGAATGTGAAAATTCAGGTTTATAATTTAAACTGAGGAAAAGAGCTCTAGCTATGCTTTCCAGCCTGAATTGAAACACAAGTGACAAACTAAGTGTAAGAAGTAGCCTATAGTTTGACTTACTCCTCTTCCTGTAACTGGTTGCTACCTTCTTTTGTGATGGTCAGTGATCATGATCTTATTACTGTAGAAATGGGAACTTATCCTGCTGGCAGAAAGATTAATAAAGTTGTCAATAGAACTGCATCAGAGTTGGAAGCTTAGTTCTAGATGGTTTGTGTGTTACTTTTCCATTGCAAGGAGGTCCACATTTTCCATCACCGTGGAGCTGATGATATGAAAGGTCATGCATCTGAAGGTGACACACTTATATTCTTGTGCATTTTTACATCCTTGCTTTGTTGGTTTTATATCCCCTAACTTCTTCACAGCAAAACCCCATAAGGAATATGCATCTTATTAAGCTTCAAGATGGACAGTGATTAATATTTATATGTTACTTATATGTAAGGTGTAGATCTATACATATGTTGTATATAGTATGTTTTAAATGTGTGTTATGTATGTGTACACTTGAGAGCAAGCAACTAAATTTCATTTTTAATGTGTGCCGTTGTGCCCACAGGAAAAAAAATGACAATAAAGGTTATCTGATCCGGACTTTACTACCTGCCAAGGAGGCATTGGCTGGCTTGCTGGCTAGTTTTCCTGTGTACTACAAGCAATTTAAGACATTGCTGAAGGCACCAACTTTGGATAACCTTCACATGGATGAGGCTGGTAACAATTATATCTACTAGTTCTCTCTCCCTCCCTCTCCCTCCCTCCCTCCCTCCCTCTCTCTCTCTCTCTCTCTCCATCCCTCCCTCCCTCTCCTTCCTCTCTCTCTCTCTCTCCCTTCCTCCCTCCCTCCCTCCGTCCCTCTTTATCTATATATTTTAAACCAATTATTATATTTATCCATCTACCCAAAATGTACCAATTAAGTCTGCTGCATATCCACTTTCCAAAGCTCTTAGTCAGCAGGTACATGGAGGCAAAGCAGCATCATACTCTTTTCCATCCCCTTCCTTCACTGCACCTGCCTGCCAGATCTCCTGTGAGCAACTACAAAGCAGAGGTGACCTAACATCACTTATGTCTGTTGCTCACTGCCTCCTCATCTGCCTCCTCATCTGTTCTGGGCTAACCATCTCTAATGCAATTGTCAGTATTGCCCAAATCTGTAAACCAGCGGTCTCTAACCTTTGTGGCTAGGTGGCCCAGGTGAGGGAAGGGAAGAGATGGGCCATGCATGCAGAAACCCAGCATGCATGTGCATGTGCATGCAGCTTGACTGCAAGTTTCATGTGTATGTGCATGCATACCAGCCCACCGTTCACGCACATGCAAGTGGAGCTGCTTTCATATGACCCAGTTTCAAATAGGCCATGGGGATCCTTGCTGTAAACCCTTCAGCCAGTGTTATATTAGAAGAGTTCACTTCTCCTGATAGTATAAGCTCTGAAGGAGAAGCTGAAGAAATTTCAAAAAAGATAGCAGTGAAACAGCTTGTTTTACTTCTAATTGTTTTAGAAGCTAGTGGAATGTTGCATTAAAGTATTGCTTTTCCTTTCTCCAGGGACATCACTTTTGGTACCCTGTTTATTCATTTAACATTTAGCTTCTAAATCAGATATGTAAAATATTCAATGTGTGATCTTCACTTTACTTTAAAGCATATATTTATATTATAATAGTAATTTTTAGTAGCATCCTGCTTTGATTAAAAAAAAAATCTGGGGTCGATATGTCTTTTATTAGGACACTGCATGCTTCAAAAGTCGTTCAGAAGAAACCATACTTTTTTTCCTATTAATTTAAGAAATCAATTTTTGTCAGGTTTCTATGAAAGTCTGTAGCTAAGCAAGCAAGGAAGCAAGCAAATAAATAATTAAATAAATAAATAAGCAAGTAAGTAAATGTGTATAAGTATCTATGCCACTACTTAAGAATTGCAATAATGGAGAATATTTGAAAGCACATTACCCCGTTTGGGTAATGAAATGTTTGCAGGAAAACAACACACTCAAATAGCACTAAGGACTCCTCAGTTGCAATAACCTTTAACAAATGGATTCTCTAAAGCTAAGGCATTTTTCCTCCAAGTTTACACATATATGATAGATATAGATCAGTGGTTCTCAACCTATGTGTCGGGACCCCATTTGGGGTCGAACGACCATTTCACGGGGGTCGCCAAACAATGCAGTTCGCCATTTTTTCCCCCTTTTCCTTAGCTGTGCTACTCCCTTTTATTCTATTGGCTTTTAAAAGCCAATAGAATAGACTCTCTTGAATAGAGTCTAATTCTATTGGCTTTCAAAAGCCAATATGAATTGTCCAGGCTGTCTCTGCCCTGCTGAGCCCGCCAAAAATCTCATTCTGCAAACGGTGCTGCACCAGTTGAGTAGTCCTCGACTTACGACCGGTTGAGTAGTCCTCGACTTATGACCGGTTGGGGGTCGCGGCATTAAAAAGGTTGAGAACCACTGATATAGATCATGCATAAGAAATCCATTCTAACAGAATTGTTACTGGATAGGCAAACGTCAGTCTTGTTGAAACTATAATTAGAGCCAGAATCAAAATATTTATTCATGTTTAGAGGAACATTCATTAAGAAAAAAAAAGCTATCTAAGGAATTTTGGCATGGCTGTAAAAAAATGGGTAAACCTCTAGGCAGCTAATACAATCCTATGAAAGTTTTTTGAAAATATATATATGGTAAAATGTGTTAAATACTTTGTTATTAATTCTCCCTTAATTTCCAAATAACTTTTTTTAATGAAGTTGGAAAGAAGCTCTTTTATAATGTACTCAGGATTTATTACTGACAATATCCAGTACTGGTACTTTATATACAAAAGAACTCCATGTAGAAATGCAAGATATTAGATTTAATAGAAAGCCCTAGTTTTCTCTACATGATGAGTTGTATCTTATAAACTCAATATAAGTTTCATTGCTCTGGAAGAATTAAAAAAGCAGCTCTTACTATTTACATATGGAAAGCTTTATGTCAACTCTATTTAAACTTTTTGGATCCTACCTGTTTTTATGTTAGCTGTATAGCTGTATAGCTCTATTTTTTTCAATAAAAGTAAAGTGAAATACTTAGAAGATTTTTCTTTTTTCATGTTTTTGTTTCCAGAAGAAAAAAAAGAGAAAGAGAGATTAAACAACAGGCTGAATCCAACTAAGAAAATCACTCACATAGACAAACATATTTTTTTCATCATCTACTTTGTCCTTGAATAGCTACTGAGGTGCATTATTATTTCAGCATTTAGGAAGGTGTTTGCATGATGCAGATGAACCAAAGATTGGACATTAATGTCTTCAGGAAAATGAACTTGAAGGAAAGATCAGTGTACAATGCATTGATTCCCCAGGCAGTCAGCAGAAAATGAACATATATTGACCAATGGGTGGAATAATAGCTTTGTTGACAAGCTCATGGAGGACATTCAATCTCTATACCAAGTAGGCATTGCAATGGAGTCAAAGGGAGGGGAGGGGGAGAGAGAGTGAACTACACTTTATCTTTAATATGACCACTTTTCTTTGAATATATCTATGAGCCAGAAAATGGTATTAATTCCTGCTTCACTTCCTCATCATTCTGTCTCCTCCTCCACCTACTTTGAACTTTGATATAGAATATAAAATCAACAGGTAGACATGGAAAGAATAGTCCCAGCAAAACTGTGTCTGAATGCAGTTGTGCTTGAAAATGTTTCTGCAGGGGTAGAGAGAGCCTATAGTCCATCAGATATTGCTTGAAGGCCTGTGTGACTGTAGGCAGCCTTCAACCTAACACAAGCAGCAAATCTGCCGCAAAGCAATGGTTTTGTCCTGAAAGATATCAGGCTTGTGCACAGCATCTTCTCAAAATTGTTTCACAAAACAATGCACCTCTTCCACCTTTTCTAAGGGTGAAGCAGCCATGTTGTCTCACTTTGCCTCTCCTCTGAGACTTCAACTGCCATGTCCAATAGTGAGAAAAGGCTTCTGCAGAAGCATAAAATATACATGCAAGCCTTTTGTGGTAATTGCTATTGCTATTGCCATTCAAAGCTGTGAGGCAATACAAAAAGACATCTTCATAAGACAAATCAAATCACATTGCTTTTTCATCTTGAAGAGGAGTATCATATCATCTCCAAGGTGCAAACCACCTTGTCAAAGTGAATTTTAGCTGCCTCACACAGATATACATGTATATTTCTTTATTTTTGATTGACTGCTTTTATATAGTGAAATAGAAAAAGACAACAGAGGTCAGGCACTTAATCAACCCATTAGAGAATATTCTATCTGTTCTTATTGTCCTAAGTGACAGACCTGTGCTGTTACACAACCAGAATGCAATTTCTAATAGGTTACAGGTAAAAATAACCTGTAACCTAAAACTAACCTAAAGGATAGACATCATAATGTGCAAGTTGATGTAGGAGAGGACCAGGCTGAATCTGAGGGAGGGGTTAAGCACATCATCAATATGGAGTCCTTCGCACCCACAAGAGATCTAAGTCCAGCTTTCCTTGAATTCCATTTACTCTTATCCATCACCAATTTGCCTTGACCATTAATAGTTCAGTTTCTTGTAGAGAGATAGCATGGGATAAACTTGTACTCATTTGAACAACCTTGGTTCCTGTCTTCCTGTGCCTGTAAGTTAGATAATGTGAAGCTGGATTTTTAAAGCAAAGAAACTGAAGAAACTGAGGTTGGAATAGAAATGACTATTGAAATATCAGAGAAGATCACCGAAAAATAAAATATTAGTTGTCCAAGAGACAGAGAAGGTGGAAAGAATAATGCTTAAATACAGAAAGTAAACACTATAAAAATTTTGTGGGAAGATTGTATCAGCAGTCTCACAGGAAAACTGAATTTGGTTGGTAAATATGCTCAATCCAATATTTTCTCTTCATATATATAATATGAATGGTGAGGTTGGTGAAAATGGATACTCATGTGCTTGCTTTGCTTTGAAATATTCAGGACTAACAGTGTTACGTATACTGTAGAGTTAGATGAATAGTGTGAAATACTGAGACTGGGACCATTGTATCGTGGCTCTCATTCTTACTAGTCTGGATTTTAATTTCTTCATGTCAAATCGATTGTAGGAAAGCATACATTGTAAAAAGCCACATTTAGGTCTCTGAAAACCATGGATATATTATCTACTCTGCAGATTTTAGTCTAATCTGCAAAAATCAATATAGGTATGCTAATAAAGGCAGTAAACCAAAGGATATTGATTTATACATTGTGGCATATATATTCACAGGACACAAGTGTTAATTTGATAAGTTTTTCATGAACATTGACACCAAATGCTTCACAGATAAACTAAGAACTGTGTTGCTTTTTACCAAGAAAAAAATGCAGTCATTTTGAGGATCATCCCTTCAGTGCCTTCTACAAATGGCTACCTCTAAAGATACTTTGCTAAAGATGGGATTGATTCCTAGTAGGAAAATATACTACACCTACTTTGCAATTTCTTCACTGGTTTCCATCAAGCACCTGGGTCCAATGCATAATGTAGCATATTACCTTTAAACAACTCTATTCTACATTTTACTGGATTACTGTACTTCTTTTTTTAATTTATTTATACAAATAATTCAAGGTGCAAACATATTCAATACACATTTCTTCTACTATTTTTCCCACAACAATCCTGTGGCCTGAGAGAGAGTGACTGGCTCAAAATCACCCATTAAATTTCAAGGATAACTTGAACTCAGAATCTCCTGCTTTTTAGCCTGGTGCCTTAATCACTAGGCCATAATGGTTCGCAATGCAGTGAGAGCAATGTGGCCGATAGGGACGTCAGTAGTTGAACCCCAGTTATGAAATTCACCACATCTAGAAATGAAACTGCTCTTTTTTCTTCTGACAGTTAAATACATTTTTTAAAATAGTCTTTTGCACTGTACATCATGTGGCTTTATTGTAAGGTGTGCTTTTAATTGCCTTTGTACACTAGGTATCATATCCTCACATGATATGGCTTTTGCTTACATATGCAATTAGGTAACCATGATAATTTCAGAGGCACATTTGTTACTATAATCCTAGATTCAAACTCCTGTATATTAAGGCACATAATGCAGAAATGTTTGCAACCTGCTGTATAATTTGAGGTGTTTTTGATTTCTGTATTTGATTTATTTGTGCTAATCCCCTTTATTTTCCCCTTTAATTTCTGGTATACCAATTCAAAAAAATATTCAAAGAAAATTTCAGTTTGTCATATTGTGTCTGATGAATAGGCTTGAATGGCTACCATTTCATATTTTGAAAGACTTGGAGGGATCCCAGTGGTTTCTATATTCCAATAAAGGTTCTATCAGGATTGTGACCAGTGTTTATAATGTTGTTATATAAGACATATATATATATATACTAAAAAAAAAATAACACCGATAACTGAACTGTTAACATTCATTATTTTAAAGAGAATTAATAATGTCAAAATGTCAATATTATTTTTGGAGCACAAACTGCAGTAGTGCCCAGATATTCTGCAGGACCAACTAAACAGAAGATCAGCAAACTGTCATCTACAATTTTTGCTAAGTGTGATACATTTTGCTGGATGTTTCAAGTTTATCTTAGGAGTGATAGTTTCATCTAATATACAAAATGGCAGTTTTCACAAAAGAAAACAAGGCAGACAATCTTTGGGAAAACATTGGGAAAACAAACCATTTATGGACTACAGACTCATATCTATTTTTCTCTCTTGGTCTTCATGTGGTTCAGACAGATGTTTAATTGATTAACTCAATTCAACAATGATGAAGATTTTTATGTAGGCAGGTTCAAGCTTGACTTCATAACCTCTTTATTTCTTACATTTAAACTCTGCCATATTTCTACAGGATTCTCAGTAGCTGTACAGAAATCCAAACATCACTGAAACATCCATAGTCCAGTTCATATCAAACAAAACATGAAGCAAACAAGAAAAAACTAAAAAAAAGTCTTTCCCACAGAATCATCAAGTTTCAAATACCATATGGAAGAGTTCCATCTTCAAGTACTGCTTGAAAGGTCAAGCTAATCTAAGTTCCACTGTGAGGAAATCCCTGAGGGATGGCATTTCTGCAGAAAAGCAGTGCCTCCATGCCTCAGCCTCCTAAAGCTCCCTAAAATAGATAACCACCATTTGCTTTTCCCAATAAGATTGAGTAGGCTTGGTTAATATAGGGGAATGTAGTTCTGAAGATAACTTGGTGCCAAGCCATAAAGGGTCTTACAGATTAAATTCAAGTAAAAGCCAACAGATTGACAATGACGCACCCAAAGCACTAGTGTAATTTTCCATCCGTGGGTGAAGGTCAGAAAATATAGAAATTGCTGCATTTTGGACCCAATGAATTAGCTCCTACCTGTGATTTCAGCAGAAACCCAAAAGAGAAGTCACAGAACAGCTCTTTCATAAATAGTGCTTCCCCATCAAGAAACACTGGAATTGCCTAAATATCCTTATGGATCAACAGTAATTCTGTATTGCTAGAATTCAATTTCATCCTGTTTTCTTCCATCCAAACTATCACTTCCTCTGTGACAAGATCTCACCAGTATGGTCTGGTGTAGAAATCTAAAGCAAGGTTAACTCAGGATACTGTAGGAGAAGAGTAGACAGAGCTGGAGGGCAGGGTCAAGAGAGGAATCAGCCTATAGTCATTGTGTTCCCATGAATGGTCTAAGTCTAACCCCTTTTGAATTCCATTGATTCTTATCTAGTGCCAATTTAGTGCTGACTGTTAGTAGACTAGATTCTTGGTCAAGAATCAAGGCGTGAGTAATCATCTTAACTGGATATTAATGTGTGGCCCCAATACTTCATGCCTTACAGATACTTATTATACTGAACCCTAAAAGAATATATGATCTTACTCATTGCTTTCATACAGTATATATAGGGAACACAAACGTATAGGATCCTATACGTTTGTGTTCCCTTTATTTTTTTGAGCAGTATATATTAAACAATAGGAGAAAAAGGATTGATGTTTGTGGCACCCAGCCAGTGAGATGATCTCTACTGACTAACCACTAAGAAAAGAGTGGAACCAGTACAAAATGGAGCTCTAATCCATTGTTTCCAAGGTAGATCCAGACGATGATCATGGCTAATGATATTGAAAGCCACTGTGTGGTTTAAAAGGACTGTTATAGGTGCACCCTTTAAAGAGTCTGTCAACTATCATACCAAAGCCTTTTCCACTGCCATGCTCAGGCTCAAACCCATACTGATAAGTGTCTACACAATCTATCTCATTTATGGTATTCTGTAATAGTTCCCTCACTACCATCTCTATAACCTTCACAATAAAAGAAAGGTTGGAGATCAGGCAATAGCTACCTAAAACCTCTGGATTTAGGGACAGCCACTTAAAGAGAAAGTGTACCATAGGGTTCTTAAGACTACTAGTAACATCCTCTCCCACAATGAGGTTGACAATAACTTTATTCCAGGGAATAATATCCCCACTGCCCAAAGGAGCTACAAGGGACAGATAAATGAGAGGTCATACATATAGTGCACGCATTTCAAGCAAGGTTGATTCTCAAGTGACATAGGCATTGTCAGGTACAGAATCATTCTTCAACTCCTTCCCTTCCACATAAAAAAGGGCCTTTATTATTTTAGGAAACTGCTGGGAGAATTCTGGGGGAAAGGAATCAAAAGGTATGCCAAGACAAAATGAAAGTGTTTCTTAAATCTCCATCCTCTGATTAAAACAGAATGTTCTGGATAACAATGGAATAAAACAAGATCTTATTCAAAGAGAGTCTGTTCTCTATAGGAATAGGAAAATGTTAGATAAGAATTGTGTTAAATATAATCCTCTATTCTACATATGCTAGTTCAGATTTTTTGCCTATTGAGGGAAAATGTAGCAAAACTGAGCATTAAACTCGCCACCTAAAAAATACTTTTTAAAAATCCAACACATTTCTATTTTTTTGGTGATTATTAACATTAATTGTGAATCTGAATTCACTGCTGTATTTATCAGACCATTATAATTTTATGATCTGATTGGAGCAATGGTTCAGCCCTCCATATTTTTAAAACTCACCTGAAGCTGTTGTTTTCCTGTTAAATTGGGCAGCTCTGAAAATTAGCTTCCCCCCCCCCAATAATGTGTATTTGCATTTCAGCATTTCAAGTTAAAAAAGTGCTTCTGTATTGCACTTTTGACATTTATTTATTTCTAAGGGGAGAAGGACTGATACCTGTAGCCAAGTGTCTCAGATTCTATGCAACCAAAATAGCAATTTTTTACTTTTTTAAAAAAATTATATAGCAATTGTCACAATAACAGAATGGAAACCCTGTCTCTCACACATGAAAATCACAGTGGGGGAGATACAAAGTAAAATAATTCCTAGAACTGATTGATTGATCATCATATTTTTGAACAACTCATCTCCCTCAAAGAGGGAGATACAAGTGATGGCTGCAAAACTGCTAAGTCACTGGTCTAATGGGCAGGAGCCTATAGCATATGGGTATTAAGACTTTAGGGAGAGTTGTCAGTCAAGAAATGCCTGTTAGATGGCTACCCCTAATAAATACTATTCATTCAATCAATCAATCAATCAATTCCTATAACTGACCAACTCAACAAAGTGATTCTGGGTGGCTTATGACCCTTGATGGCTTTATGTTTTACACGCACACACATATGCACACACACATGCACAAACTCACACAAACACACACAGACACAAATACATATATTCATACATATAAATTTATGTTACATATATATTGACTGTACACTTTTCAGGGGTAGGATATGTTTACCATTGTTTTGTGTATGCCAATTGCAATGTGTACCTGGATGTCTTCCTGGGAATAAATGAATTTGTTTGCCAGCTGAAGTGATGGCAATTGTGGACCTTGGACCTAAGGGACAGCCAGGGGTTGAGCTGGGCCACCAAATGCCATGTGTTGTCAGAAATGAGTGAATTCTAAATGGCCTCACTTCCAGCCCTTGGCAGTCTGTTAACTGCAGGAAATGCTACAGACAATTGGTCTAAATGACTCCAGGCATTTCAATTATATCTGATTGCTAGTGGGTCTGAGTGGGAAGAGAAGGTTCAGTGTTTGTTTTTGGCATCTTGCTGGTAAAGAGACACCTGAGATTTATAACCATGTTACAATTTATTCAGGAGGCACACACACAAAACCTGCAAATAATAATAGAAATGTTCACTGCATATTTTGAACATTACTTAAGAGAGAGAGGTATTTTTCATGAGAATAGAATGCTCAGGCGAGTGTTGATTTGTATGTTATAGTGTTAAACAGATCCTCCTAAATGTGTGAATTAGGATGAGATAAAGGATGAGATGTGTGTAGCTGAAAGAGACTTTTGGGACAGTGAGGTGACCCTGTATCTAGTAGATAGAGCTAAAGCAGAAGCTATGACATCACAGATAAAAATTTTGAGTGCTTCTAAGAGTGAGATATGTGCTTTGCAAGTTAAGGAGCAGACACCTTACAGGCATCTTTCTAGGCTACAGAAATATACAGATATTCTGGCTCAGTCAACAGCTAGTAAATTTTCAGAAGGAGTGGCAGGTAATATGTTTATGTACAGGTGTTGCAGAAATGCTCACACGCCAAGAAATTGCCTAGCATTCAGCACTGTGTGTTATAAATGCTGTGACAAAAATCATTTTGGAAATGTTTGTACAACAAAGCAAGTCCCAGCCAACAGACAAAAATGTATATATATACTGCTTGTGGAGACATCACAGAAAGTCCATATTTAGTGACCAGAATTGAGATGGGCAACTCGGTCATTTAATGAAGTGGTTGCTAAGTGAATCTGCAACTCAGTTTATAATCTTATTTCAGTTTTTCTTTGCTTTTCAGAGCTGTAAAGGACATAAATGTGAGGATTGGGTACAAGTCCCAAATTACTGGAACTATCAAATTGAGATTTTGGGAATTGAGCAGGTTAAGGTATTATGGAACTAGACAGGTATCTTGTTCAAATAGACAGGTATCTTGTTCATAACATGCCTTATATTGTTATTGAAAGAAAGAAAGTCTAGTTCATTGATACTGCTATAATGGGGGATGCTATGATTGAGGAAAACCATTTTGAAAAACTTGCAAAATAGCAGGACTTGCAGATCAAAGTTGAAAGCTTGTGAAAAAATAATATAATATGTCATTATACCAAATGTGATTGGAGCGCTTGAACTGATATTTAAAGAATTTCCTCAATATCTGAAAGTATTGAATTTATCAGATCTAAATAGCCTAATTTTACAAAAAAAACACAAAACCACTGGTTGGAATTTCCTGTATTCTTAGATGCTACCTTCATAATTGATCAGAACTTTAATTATTAAGTTCCCAGCAGTTTTAAACTGTGATTTTAATGGTATATTACCACACATAATAATAATATGATCAAGAGTTAACAAGGCAAGCAATATCAAAGTGAAGATATAGGCCAGGGGTCCGCAACCCCTGGTCTGTGGAGTGGTATTGGGCCGGAGCATGCCAGCAACCGGTCTGCACAAACAAGAAAAGCCCCATCCGTGGGATGCAGGCAGCACACAAAGCCACAACTTTCCAGTCCATAGACAAATCTTTCTCCACGGAACTGGTCCCTGGTGCCCGAAAGGTTGGGGACTTCTGATGTAGGCAATATGAACTACAGTGAAAATTCAGACCACAGAGATTGTTGCAAATTCTGATATTAGCATAAACAAGCATTACTGCAGACAGCTTGATTTTATTTATTTATCTATTTATTCATTTATTGACATGTGACATGAAGGACCACAAATGAAACCACATATAAGATTTCAGATTGCTGAAATAGATAGCGTAAAAAAAGACTGCTAATATAGTGAAGTGAAAAAGGTAAAATAGACTTATTGAGGTACTTTTGAAAGAGGGAGGTTATAGCATTTGGATGTACTTTTAGAGACAGTTGTCAGAAGCTGTCCTAATAGGTCCACTTTATATTATATGTATACATTGACTGTATCCCTTTCATGGAAAGGGTGCACACTGTTATTCAATATATTGATTGCTATGTGAGCTGGGCCTGTCTTCCTTTGAATAAAAGGATTTGTTTGCTACTCAAACGGCATAGTCAAGTCATTTCAGATGGCAACCAAGACTTTTTATTTAAAGGAAGACAGCCTAACTCAGATTCTAAAGATTCACAACAGAATTAATGTTCCAGAGATAGATGGATAGATAGATAGATAGATAGATAGATAGATAGATAGATAGATAGATAGACAGACAGACAGACAGACAGACAGACAGACAGACAGATAATTACACTGTTAGAAAGAATTTTACTGTGTTGATTTTAAGTGATCTCAGCATCACTGTTGAATCCCAAAACAGTATGTCAACAGGAAAAAAAAAGGAAGGTGAATAACAATTTCTTGAGGATAAAGAAGAAAATAGGATAAAAAGAGAATGAAACAGAATTACAGGATGCTATATACTATATTCTACTGTAGGAGAAAAAGTGTCATGGCTGGTTTCAGGATGTGATTACATTCTGTGGTTTGTGCCAATCCAGTAGTTGAGAACATTTTGAGCTTTTTTCAGATTGATGCTGCACAGAATAAAATGCTGATATCTATTCATTTCATGATTGGGTAAAAGTAATAAAGACTTGGAACTCCCTACTTTCAAATATAATTATATTTGCTAGCCGAAGTAGTAAAAAAAGTCTTTTTATTACACAGTTTTGGAAACCATCATTTTTCTCTCTTATGGTTCTTTTAGAAGAAATCTTGACATTTTGAAACATAATGGCCCACCTGACACAGAATTCACCATGTTTAATTTTATTGAAATTTGTAGGCATATCTAATTGGATTGCAAATGACAAAATGCACTAGAATTTAGCTATATACCCAAAGCTATTCTATACATTATATAGAATGAAGTTAAGAATTCTGAATTATGTTTCTTAGACTATGAATATAGAATTGATTTCTTTGTGTACATTATGTTTTCTTTCCATACAAGTTTGTCACACATAACTTCATCACATATTTGCTGCTGTAGTATATGCAAGGAGCTCAGTACATGCTCTTAATTACCCTTCCTCCCCTAATCCTTACACTTTATTTTGCCAGTTAGGAGGCATAAAAGTAGCTCTGCATGTAAATGGTGTGGGCAGGGGAAAACAGCATGCGAAAGGGTAACCACAAAGACAGTATCTTTCAGTAATGGCATCCTATTATACCCCTCATCTAGTACCACTGAGGGTAACCCACTGAAAGTAACCAAGAAAAGGCTTTACAGTGTGCTGAGTAAACAAGACTGAAAAAGTAATTTGTTTCCATTTTTGAACCCACCATGAAAATTAGCTATACTGTTGCACTCAATCTGTCTGCTGACTGATGCCAAAAATTCTTTGATGAATTTCAGCTTTAGCTCTCTTCCACAGAGGACAAAAAAAATATTGTCCTGAAAGAAAATGAGACAGCGTTGTGTCTATAAAGCTGAATGTCAAAAATTGAAAAGCTTGGTTGTACGTGAAAGAGACATGTTTTGTTCACTTAGTCTCACGTCCCAATACTGATTAAAAACCCAGAAGATACCCTGCAGTAAGGTGACATTTAGGAAGCTCCCTGGTAAATCTAGAAGTAAACTGATTAATTTTCTCACTCTCTGTACCCTCCTTGAAAATCAGAAAGATTAAAAAAGCTCAGTCTTTTTTTCCCCACACAAACACAAAATTAAAATAAAACCCCTCCAGGTATTTTGCTTCAGCCTGGGAATGTGGGGTCTTGGAAATAAAAGGTTTCATTCTACAGGGAACACAGGCTTCAAGAACACAGATTTTTGTTTTCTTACACTGCTCCTGCTACAAATCTGCTTGGCCCTTGTCCAAATGGGAATTAAAGCCAGGCTGCTGCTCAGACGGAAATACTTACATGCTAACACATGAGAGTCAAAAGGGAAACAGTATCACTTTTCAATGCAAGTGTCCAATTAATTAAGATTTAACTTGCCCCCATGATAAATGTGAAATGATTTAATTATAATCAAAATGATCTAAATTGAATAGCTTGTGTTTCAAAGACTCATTCGTGTAGCGCTAAGAAGCTCATTAAATTCAATTTGCAGGAATGTACTGCTGTCATGTTTCTTTCCTGAACCACAATATTACATTAGCTTTCTTTGATGATTTCCCTGTAGTAGTAAGTACCATTAATACAACACAATATGTAAAAGAAAAGCTCAAAAGAGATACCGAGATCTTAGTTTTCCCTGTATCATTAGACACTTAGTCTGAAAGAGATATATTCGTGCAAGGAAATGATGTGACATGGATTTTCTATGAAGAAAAAGGAGTGAAGTGTGATACTTGATGTCAAAAAATTCATACATTCATTAGCAGTTTCCATGGATCTGTGATAAAATTGGCTCTATTTTGTTGATTTATTTAATTATTCAAAGATGACATGCCAATTAAATAGCAGCATAAAGAAAATATGAGCAGAGATGCTAACTGCATTGCATAAGTTGAAATGTAATTAGAGAAAGCTACAGTTGATAGGGAATCCAAAATAGTCCATTTATGAGTGATTTTGTTTTATTGGTGGTATGTTTGTTTAATATGGATTGGCATGTTTAATGAACATGCCTTTTTTATTCAGGCAAAGAGTCACAAGTCTGGTTTATGCAACTGATTGCTAATCATTTCTTCAATAATTTAAAAAATTGAGAATTTGGCAATATGAAAATATGATTAAACACACTCCTAAATGTCTTCAAATTTAGTTGTAATTATACCAAAGTATTTGTGGATGAGTTCTGAACCAATGAAACTGTTATTTGTTAAAAAAAAACCCTGACCGTAAGTATACCAACAATTCAGCATTTTAAGGAAAAACCACAATTAGATAAATATGTTTGTAAAAGAGGACCACAAGTTCCCTCTTCAGCTCCAATAATTATTAAATAAGTGAAAATATTCTGATACAGGCTTCTTGACACTAACAAGAAAAATACCAATTTTACTGAAGGAAATTACATTAAGAAGTGAAATTTAGTTTTCAAAATCGTTTATCGGTCCACTTCATTCAATGTAATTTGTTCAGCAGTGGCAGACAGCAGTGAGAAGTGGTCTATCAGGCCCCCACCCCCCAAAAATGTTAAAAAGATTGTAAACAGGCTTTACAAGAGAAAGGTTCATAAGAAAAATGTCCACAAAACTATATAAACTGTGTAGATATATAATCTAGAAAATTATATATGTAACGACAAAGAGACACTTGCATTAATGATAAAACTGACAGAAGAAAAATTACCCTGAACCCTTTCCCTCCCCTTCCCTTCCTTTCCCTTCCATTTACTAGTATCTGGAATGTGAGAATGACTTTGGAAAATGGAAAGAAGAAATGCTGCCTAAGGAACGAGCAGATAAAAGGAGGAGCACTCTTCAATTGTGAAACTAAAAGAGAAAAGAAACCTAGAAAGGAGACAGAGACATATCTGTACTTGCAAATTTGTAAGTTCAATGTCAGCCTCCCACAGGAAACATGACAAAATGAGCTAATTCTATTTTATTATAAGGGTATATTAACAGAATCTTGCTGTTTGGATGTACAAATTTCCCACTGACAGATAAGTGGATGCTTTCTAAGTTCTTTTTTTCTCTGCCTGTTACTAGGCGTTGGCTCTTTTATCTAATTGTTCCCTAGGCATCATCACTATCCCCCATCTTCCAAGGTCATTCTTACATTCCATTACAGTACTAGAGCAGTTGAGGTCCAGACAATTTCCCAGAACCCCTTTCTGCTTTTATAATAAACTTAGGTGTGATCTTTCTACCTAGATAATTTTCATTGTTAGAGGCACTAATAGACACATATCAAGAGTTATATCCCAAGTTCTAAAAGTGAATGCCTGGACAAAGTAAAATCAGGGAAGGCCCTTACTATCCCATTTTTCAGGTTCATGATAAAAGGCAATGATATTTCTCAAACCAGGTCAATATTAATCCCAGTAGCAATAATGAAAGAGATTCGGAAATAGAATAAAGCATCTGCAGATCCACAAATAAGAACAAGAGGGTTAAAAAAAAGTATATGGCTCACCCCAAGAACATAAATAGAACATTATTAAACTGCCTTTTTATCCTCTGATGTATGATTACACTTTCACAGCAAGAATTTTATATGACATGTATTCCTTCTCAGTAAAGGAGAAGAAAAATTGGGTTCATCTGTATGGTCTTTCAAGCCACCTTGACCTTGCTGGTTACTGTGAATCACCTCTATGACCAGATTCTATTATTGGCAGCTAAGGGCTGAAGGAAATGAACTGAGAAGTAAAAGATTAACAGTGATACCCTATACATGTAGTCATAACCTACTAGTTTCAATAAGACTTATTCTCATGTAAAGGTTTGTTCTTGCAGCACAAATAAACTGTTGATAATATATTTAATAAGAATACATTTATTTTTATAGAATATGTATATTTCTTTTAGGATCTTAAAAAATAAGGGTGACTTCCAGGAATCAATGTAAGTATACATAACAATGCTGGACATTGACCAAATAAATATTACTAGTGCTGATGTGCAATAATAAAAATCAACAATAAAAAATAACCAAAGGTGTAATAGTATAAAGGTGTAATAGTATAAAGTCTTATTCCTATTAAAATGGGAAAATCAAATGGATTATTACATTAGTACACTTTAAACCACTTCAGTTTGATAAATTATATAGTGTATTTAAGGGAAAGCCACAGAATTTTGGGGGCTTTTCTAAAGTAATGGTGCTATAAGCCAACTGGATAAACCAGACATCTAATATGACCAAATGAATTAATCCTACTTTATTTTAAGGCTATTTTAACAAATCTCACATGTCTGAAAATAAAAAAAAAAACCTTCCATTATCTAGTTTCACTAGAAGGGGAATTCATCAAATTTGCAGATGACATAAACTGGCAGGAATAGTCAACACCCCAGAAGACAAGCTCAGGATCCAAAAAGATCTTGACAAACTTGAACAATGAGCCATATACAACAGAACAAAATTTAATGTGGAGAAGAGCAAAGTTTTACATTTAGGTAGGAAAAATTAAAGGTATAAATACAGATTAGGTGTGACCTGGCTCAAAAACAGTAACTGTGAGAGGGACCTTGGAGTCACTTAAATATGAGCCAGCAGTGTGCATCAGCAACCAAAAAAGCTAATGCAATCCTATAAACAGGCATAGAATCAAAATCACGTGAAGTATTAGTACCGCTTTATAAACTTTAGTAAGACTATACCTGAAATACTGCAATTTTGGTCACCATACTACAAAAAAGATGTTGAGACTTTGGAAAAAGTTCAGAGAAGAGCAACTAAGATGATCAAAGGCCTGGAGACTAAAACATATGAAGAATGGCTGCAGGACTTGGGTTTGGCTAGTCTAAAGAAAAGAAGAAATAGGGATGACATGATATCAGTATTCCAGTATTTGAGGGGCTGCCACAAAGAAGAGGGGGTCAAATTATTCTCCAAAGCGCCAGAAGGCAGGACAAGAAACAATGGTTGGAAACTAATCAAAGAGAAAAGCAACCTGGAATTAAGGAGAAACTTCCTAACAGTGAGGACAATTAGCCAGTGGAACAGCTTGCCTTCAGAAACTGTGGGTGTTCCATCACTGGAGGTTTTTAAGAAGAGACTACCAGGGGTAGTCAACCTTGGCTCTTTTATGACTCATGGACTTCAATTCCCAGAATTCCTGAGTATAGGTTCTCCTGCTTGAGCAGGGGGCTGGAATAGAAGACCTCCAAGGTCCTTTCCAGCTTTATTCTGTTCTGTTCTGTTCTCCTTTAAAATCTGAGAAGCAAAAGAGGGTTCCTTCTGAGCTTCTTTCCCTGTCTATTATGCACCTGAAGACTGTGCTTTCTCCTGTTTGACTATTTCATAGGGAACATTTCTTCAGCCCTGACTTTTAGGATCTTTCTCATATATTGTTAGAAGTGCACATCTTCTAGTGACTCAAGGACCATATCAAGCTTTCATTAGTATTTGGATCACTGGTTTCCGAAAGTGGGTGAGAATAATGATTGTTTGGGGATAGAAGTTTTAAATGTGAAACAAGAGAACAGAAGCATCATTTTTGTCCTTAAAAGCTCCCAAAACTCAAAACACTTTAAAAAAATCTACATTTGGGCTCTTTCCACTCTTGGTAACTTGATAACACTTTTAACACTGATAATGATACCTAATTGAGTAATAGATCACTTGCCAGAAAACAACCAAGCTCAGAAACCTCCAAGGGCCTCACACTTCAACCCTGAATTACAAATGCTATCTTGTATTGGTATTTTTTTAACTCTCTTCTATAGATTTGTAACAATGCATGCCAGTCCTACGGTTGTAAAAAAAAAAACAATGCAAAAGCAGCTATACCAAGAGTTGGTGGCCATTGACTGCTTGCATAGTATACTGAATTGACCAATCCTATTTTAATTTACTGGCTTACCTTTAATGGACAAATTAATTCAAGATAAGTTATAATATCTTCAAATCACTCTAAAATAAGGTATGTATTTTAAATACTTTTCAGAAAGAAAGATTTTTGTAAAAGATGTATAAAGGCTTTTTATGCAACCATGGCTTATTTTTTGTCTGCTTAATGTTTAACATATTAGGAATTTAAAGGACTACAGTTAATGGAATTTCAAGAAATATAGAACAATTACATTTGCTAGATTACAGACAAATGTATCATTGTTCTACAGAAATAAAGAAAAGCATGCCACCTAGTGAATTGTGAAAGACAATTATTACATCACCTCTTATCTTGATCCAAATTTGATTTAAAGAGTAATAAAAGAAGAGCAAGGATGCAGAATCTTGGATTTTCATCTTCAAAAAATATTTGGCAATTTTGCATAGTACAAGCTGTCCTGAATCTGACAAACAAATGAATGTATGAGGCATGATATTCAAGTGAAGAGGAGAAAAATGTTGATCATACATAAATAGATGTTTGTTCATATTATTATCTTGAAACTATTTTGACATTAGTTTAATATATATGCATAAAATAAACTCCTCTTAAACATTCTCATTTATTTCTAACTACTCAAAATATGGAGCTTTTTCCCTTCCCACAATAGAAAAAAAAACTCACTGCCTTTCCTCATCAGGACATGACATTACTCTACGTTCAGGAACAGATCAGTGGTGGGATTCAGCTGGTTCGCACCACTTAGGCAGATCTGGTACCGTAAATGCCAGCGTACAAGACGACTCGGCGTATAAGACGACCCCCGTCTTTGGCGCCGATTTCAGTGCTCGCGGAAGTCGCCTTATACGCTGGCATTTACGGTAGTTAACTTTTTGTTGCCCAGGCCCAGAATGGACTTCCAGAACTGGCATCCACACAGAGAACCAGTTGTTAACATATTTGAATCCCATCACTGGAACAGATCATTATTTTATCAGTAATTCCTATGCAGCTACTCAGTTTAATCAACAACAGATATAAAAGGGACATTACACCTGAGGTAAAAAACATTAAGCCACCCTTCCTCTCAATGACAGAATAATAAACCATGGAGATAACATTTTAACCAATACTTTAACAATAGCACTGAATATGATTCCAGCAGATTGCAGCATTATAATATATTAAATCTGACATCAAATGTATGGAAAAGAGAGTGATTACTAAAGAATGCCAAGGACCATATTATCTGCAAATTGTACATAGGTTAAATGTTGGAGGTCAGAGCCAAGAAGCATTCATTGTATTATGGCTACCCAATGGAGGAAATGTTATATTTACACTTTCATCTAGACTTTTTAAAAAGTCAAATTTTACTGTATTTATCTCTCTTTTAAATGAAATTTATAGGCTCCAGGATCCATTATGACTGGAATATAGTCATTAGTAATACATTGGGGATCCCTCCACTCCATTTGACAAAATGAAAATTGCAAACCAAGTTTCAATTCAAAATCAATCCGAATTATCTAGAAGTAAAAACTTGACAAAAGATTCAGTATAGTCACATTTCTCTCTGATCCTTCCTTCCCATCCTTCTCTCGCTTTCCAATTTTATATCAGATCACTAGCATGTCCATTAGTAATTGAGGAATTGGGTGTCTCATTTTCTCCCCACCAATGGGATTGCTGTCTCTACATTTCACTGTACCAGCTCCAGCTGGCATTATGACACACATTCACCATGCTGTTGTTCCATGTTTTTCATACATTAAGTTTTACAAGTTACATTTTAAAAGCATAAAGAGAATTGTTCCCATAATATACACAGTCTATCTATCTATCTATCTATCTATCTATCTATCTATCTATCTATCTATCTATCTATCTATCTATCATGTGTCTGTATTTCTAACTACTACATATCTGATACAGATATTCTGTTAGGAAAATTGAAACATATAAAGTTGGAAAAGTCCCCAAACCGAAGAATGAATCTGCAATTCATTCATTCCTTCATCTAGAAAGTGCACGTTAGGTCAATACACAATAAAAGATGAAAAAAAAAAAAAACCCATGTTACCCTATGCCTAACAAGGAGTCCTATATATTTTCACAAATATTCAGGCTATATCTCGCCACATACCACATGCAGGGAAACAAACAGGAAATGTAAATTTATGTGTGTGGAAAATATATTTGGATTCGTATCTTGCCATAGGTATCTGATTGGCTGTTATGAGAATGAAGCGAAGGATAAGATGCGTCCTTGGTCTGATTAGTGCTTTCTTTATTTTTACATTGTTCTTATTTGATGGCTGCAACATTACTTGAGTCATTTTTCATATGATCTACAGAGCTGTTCAGGATTCAAATATCCTGAAAGAAGCTTCTATGATCTTCTTGGGCATTTATTAGCATCAGTAGGGATTGCTGGAGATCAATATTCACCATCAGTCTAGACCAGGGGTAGGCAACCTTGGCTCTGTTATGACTCATGGACTTCAACTCCCAGGAATTCTTGGCTCAGGAATTCTGGAAGTTGAAGTCCACGAGTAATAAAAGAGCCAAGGTTGCCTACCCCTGGTCTAGAACAATGAAAGTCCAATTATTAATGCGTTTTTCCTCACACACATTTTATATAGGGACATGTATTTATTTATTTATTGATTCATTCATTCATTCATTCATTAATTCATTTGGTTGGTTTGTTACCCACCTGTATTACTTTTGTAAATAATATAAAATATCCAATATATCTTTTTCCTCATACTCCTCCTGAGTTGGGCTTGAGAGAGAATGATTGGCCCAAAGTCACCTAGCTGGCTTTTATATACATTTTTATGTACAGTGCTATAAATGTTTGATCTTGAATTTATAAGTTCAGGGAAATAAAATAGAATGCTACACATCTTCTGATACAAAACATTAGACTTGACATACTAGAAAAAAACACATTCTTATTTTCCTCCATATCTGCATGAAAAGTTTGTAATGCCCAACTTACTCACTAAGAATGAGACACTAATTTTTAGCATTAAAAACAGAACTATTTTAACTGTTTCTGTGTGAGTGGATTATTTTTAAGAATAAGCAGGCAAAGATAATATAGTGAAGAAATTTAAAATCACTGCAACACAAATAAATAGATCTACCTCCCTTTGCTTTATTTTCTATACTTGCATCCCAGGTATGTGTTATTTTACGATGCTATGAGCGTTTGTGTTTTAAGTATATATTAACAGGAATAATTACACCTACCATTAGATTTTTAGTTTGCCTTCACATACATTCACTTAGATATATATGTAATTGTCTGGTGCTTTTTATTTATTTAAACCATTTATATACCACCCTATAGCCTATCAAGATTTCATGCCAGAATACAATCAATTATATTGCAAAACAAATAAAGCAGCAGATTATATCCTTAACAAACCATAAAGCAGCAATAAAAGATTTGCAATAAATATCTTCAACAATTAAAAAGTTTACAGCAAATAAAACAAGTTGGCTAAGAATCCAATTTCTTCTTCCTCTTAATTTTCTTCAGTACCATAAAGGGATTTATTGTATTATTTCTGTTCCTTTGGCATCTTACCTTATCTTTTTCTATCTTTATTTCAACTGCATACTCTGTATGTTATCACTCTGTTTATTACATGCTCTCTTTTATTTTTAAGTTCAACAAAACAGGTGGAGATGCCCCTTATTATGTTTTCTGGTTCAAGAGTTAGTTTATCCTATCATCCCTTGTGGCTTTGCATTTAGTATTGATATCCCAGGGTTCTTTTTGTCACTTGTGAAAATAGGCTTTACAATTTATTCCAGGGATACTTGTAATAGGTAGGCCTCACTTAACCTGCTAATATAGGAATCATCACTAACCAATGCAGTTCTATAGTGAAATGCCACATGACCACATCATAGGGACAGCAATCCATGAAGTGCTATTAAGGAAGAACCTCACAGAACAAGACTTGTGACTTCCTCCTAGTTTCCAACCAAAATTAATGGAAAAGATTTGTAGGAAGTCAGCACCCCCCCAAGAGAATGAAATATTTTGGGAGATATTAAAGAGGCAAATATTATATTTTCCCTAAAAATGAAATGGAGAAAGAATCTTAACAGAGGCAGATGGTTAGGAATGTGCTATGACATGTGTCAGGTAGAGGAGGGGGCTATTGCGGTGTGGCATAAGTATGGCAAGGTCGGGAATGCATGTGCAAGTGTGTCAAGGCCAGAAATATGCAACATGGTGCAAGTGCAGCCAGGCAAGTGACCACTACCTGCCTGGTATGTACTTGACCTGTTGCCTGGGGACTTCTTAGGAGAGAAACTAGTGGGAGTGTAAGCAAATTACCAGAGCAATTTGCAACCTTCTCTGCTATTGTGTTACCACAGAGGTGCTGGGATGGCCACAACTTCAAGAACTGTTTGCAATCACCATATTGTGTCCTGGTGTTGTGTCCTAGGCCTGCTGAGGCAACTCAACAGGCCCAGAAATGTTTCAAATGGTCCCAGGCAACCTAAAAGCTGCCTGGGACCAGACTGGCTGGTTCCGGAGTTCTACGCATGTGCAAGGCATGAAGAAAGAGGGATTCTGATTGGCGGGAATGCCTGGGGGTTGGAAAACTATAAAAGGCCTGCGTGCCTGTTTGCAGAGTGAGTGGAGTGGAGTTAAGTATCAATAAAAGAAGTTTGATTCCAACATGTGTTGTGCTTCAATGCCTCGAATCCTGAAACACAAAAGTGACGATAAAGGTGGGATCACTGCAAGGAAAAGGTCAGTAAGAAGAGAATAAGTCTCATCTGAAGAGCCTGAAGTCTGGGAATCGGCGTCCAGCTCTGCACTCACCTGCCAGTACAGCATCGCTGGAGGTGAGCTTGGCAAACGGGCCCTTCCCCTCAACGAAGGCTTGTAGCGAGGCATTCGAAGCAGAAGATGTCAAAGATAGGACGTCTGTCAGAGTTTGACATCTCTCACCCGGAGCACTGGAACTCCTATGTGGTCTGGGTAGAAAATTACCTAAGGGTTAACCAGGTTCAGGAAGACGGCCTGAAAGCGGCAACCTGCTATGCATCTGCAGTCAGGATATTTTTGATGTGGCCGAAAACCTGGGAGGCCCTGCACCGCTGGAGTCTATCACCTACACAGACTTAAAAAACATGCTGAAGGATCACTTCCATCCCAAGCTTTCTGTGATTGCATGTAGGCATGCTTTTGAGCAGAAAGACCAGGAGCCAGGTGAGTCTGCTGCTGAGTTTATCGCTGCCTTGAGACAAGCTGCCAGGCCTTGTGAATTCAAGGATCTGGAAGAACGCTTATGAGACCACTTTGTCTGTGGCCTGAGAAGCAGAGAGCTACAACAAAAAATCTTTGCTAAAGCTGAAGTCACCTTCCAAGATGTCTTATGCGAAGTTGCAGCTGAAGAAGCAGCAGGTGGCGCTGTGAAGGCCTTGTGGCTCGCCAGAAATGCTCCAGCCATCGCATCCATCAAGAGGTCACTCAGGAAGTTCAAGACCCGGATCCTGAAGAGGAGGTGGACAGACTTCATCAGCCGGCGGTAAGAAGACTGCGAGAGAAACCAGACAAGGCCCCAGCAGCTCTCCAGTGTCTCGGTTGCAGAGGACGCCACAAGCGCACAGACTGCCAGTTCCACTCTGCCATTTGCTGGGCATGTGGTAAGCAAGGCCACATTGCCATCCTTTGTTTGAGTCGCCAGCAGGTGCAACCTCGGGAAGAATTCCTTCAGAAAGGTACCAGGGTCCCCAGCCAACACAGGATGGGTTTCTGCGCGTCGCGTAGAAGCATCTTGCGAACAGGGACACACAAGCCCTTTAAAAAGAAACTTCACATTGATCTACAGTTACAAGGGGTTTCCTTATCAATGAAGCTGGACACCGGATCCGCTCTATCGATTATTTCATACAATACATTTAAAAGGATTTGTTGTAGTAGTGGCTGTCGAGTCAAACTCAGGCCATCAAACTTAATTCTTACTGACTTTCAAAATTCAAAGGTCAATGTGCTTAGAGAAGCCACGCTCAAAGTGCAGTGTAAGGCTTTCCAAGGCTTCTTAGATGTGGTGGTTGTTGGGGGTGAACATACGAGTCTAATTGGACTCGATTGATTTGAGGCCCTGGGAATCCAGGTGACTGGCCTGAATAGTCTGCAAACTCAAGGAATTGCAGAAATCTGCAGAGAGTTTGCGGATGTGTTTAGTTCAGAGCTTAGTTCATACAAGGGGCCTCCCATTGCCTTGCGAGTAAACCCAAACGTCACACCAGTTAGGATTAAGCCTAGAAGGGTGCCCTTCGCCCTCAAGGGCAAGATTGATACTGAACTGGACAAGCTGCTCCAGCAGGGCATCTTGGAACCTGTGGACTCAAGTCCCTGGGAAACCCCAATTGTGACGCCTTTAAAGGCTAACGGGGAAGTCCAAATTTGCACGGACTATAAGTGTACTTTGAACACAGCTTTGCAACAGCATGCATATCCTGTACCAGTAGTGAGTCATATTCTGGCCTCCCTCAAGGGGGGGAAACTGTTTGCAAAGCTTGATTTAGCGCAAGCCTATCAACAGCTACCTATTGATGAACTGCTGAAGCCCAAACAATAATGACCCATAGGGGCGCTTTTAAGGTAAAAAGATTATAATTCGGGGTGAATGTTGCGCCTGGCATATTCCAGAGCATCATGGAGCGCACACTCAGGGGTATTCCAGGGGTTTGCCCCTTCTTTGATGACATCCTCATCGCAGGGGAGTCATCACAGAATTTGGCTGAAAGATTAAGGGCTGTGTTGCTGAGGTTCTGTCAAGTGGGCCTCAAATTAAAAAAATACAAATGCAAAATTGGTGTTACTCCTACAGAATTTTTAGGCTTTAAAATAGATGCTCAAGGCTTCCACCCTGCAGAATCTAAATTGAAGGCCATTCAGGAGGCCCCAAGTCCCAAGTCCAAAAGTGAGCTTCAGGCTTTCTTGGGACTTCTTAACTTCCATCATGCTTTTCTTCCCCATAAGGCTGAAGTGGCTGAGCTGTTACTGCGGCTCTTAGACAAGCAAGCTCCATGACAGTGGCCTAAAGTCCATGACAGGAGTTTTAAGGAGGTCAAGGCCTTGCTCTCATCAAATGCGGTATTAGCCCATTTTAATGAGCAACTGCCTGTATACATCGCTTGTGATGCATCTCCTTATGGGGTGGGTGCTGTACTCAGTCACCTGAAGGCTGATGGGACCCAAGCCCCTGTGGCTTACTATTCAAGGATTCTGTGATCTGCAGAGCATAATTACACTCAGATTGACAGAGAAGCCTTGGCCATAGTGGCTGGCATAAAGAAATTTCATGATTTCTTATATGGCTGTCACTTCACGGTCTATACTGACCACAAGCCTTTGTTGGGGTTGTTTACAACAACCAAACAAACGCCTCACATCATTTCTTCAAGTATGCTGAGGTGGTCCATTTTCCTGTCAGCATATGACTACACGCTCATTCACAAACCTGGCAAAGAAATGGGCCATGCAGATGGCCTCAGTAGGCTACCTCTCACTCAAATAGAGGCAGATCCTGCCCCTGCAACTTGTATTATCTCTATTCAGGAACTACCTGAATCTCCCCTCAATGCTAGGGATGTGGCTGCAGAAACTGCCACTGATCACACGCTTACATGCGTGCTGACATGGGTGTTGTCAGGATGGCCTGACACGTGTCCAGATGTTACATTTCAGAGCTTCTGACAAAGGAGGCATGAACTGTCTACTTTTAATGGGTGCCTATTATGGGGGAGCAGAGTAGTTATTCCAGCCTCCCTGAGGTCTAGAGTCTTGTTCTCTCTGAATGAGGGACATTCGGGCATTGTGCGCATGAAAGCGCTTGCATGCAGTCATCTTTGGTGGCCTGGGCTTGATAAAGCTATTGAGGCCCAGGTGCACGGGTGCCAGGTGTGCCAACAATCACGGCCATAAATGCCTCAGGCCCCTGTACACAGGTGGGAGGAGACACAAACCCCTTGGTCCAGGGTACATGTGGATTATGCTGGGCCCTTTCAGGGGCAATTCTTCCTTATTTTTGTGGATAGCCATTCCAAGTGGCTAGAGGTTGTACCTGTCTCCTCTACTACTACTGCCAGGACCATCCAGGTGTTAAGAGGAATCTTCGCAACCCACGGACTTCCGGATGTTCTCGTTTATGACAACGGTCCTCAATTTACTTCTTGTGAGTTCCAGGCTTTCCTACAGGCCAACTTGATACAGCACACCATGTCAGCTCCCTTCTACCCTTCCACCAACGGGCAAGCTGAAAGAATGGTGCATACCACCAAAGATGCTCTCAAAAGACTAATGTACAGCAGCTGGCATCACAGGTTAGCAGATTTTCTTCTTGCACACCACACTACACCTTGCACTGCCACCGGGAAGAGCCCAGCTGAACTACGCTAGGGTCATCGCCTCATAACGAAGTTAGACAGACTGCACCCAGACCGGGTGGCATCACAGGTGTTACAGCCGCAGGCTCCTCAGGGACTTCAGCTGAGCAATCCGGTCTGGGTGAGGAACTATGATCCTGGACATCTCTGGATCTCCGTTGTCATGTGTAAGATCTCAAGATTGCTCTCATATGAAGTGACCTTGGGAGACAGCCGTGTCCTTTGGCGTCACATCGACCAACTGCACTGGCGGTTGTCCCCTGGTGTTGCCACCCCTGCCTTTGCTCTCAGGGGGGAGGGGGCCCAGGAATTTGGTCACACTTCAGGTCAACCTTCTGAGACACAATCTCACAGTTCCTGGGAATTGCCACAGGTTGCTAGGGATTCCCCAGGGGAGGAGCAAAGGAATCCTCACGATTCAGCTACTATGCCGAACAGGGAGTCCGGCGCATCAGCAATTGCTCTGAATAGGAAGTCATCCCAAGGGGTGGCCAGCGCATCCGCAAGAGCTCCAGATAGGAATTCACCTGAGAAGGGATTTGCCATAGAGGCAGCTCCTGACTCTGGCACCTTGGTCACAGAGGAGTGGAACTATTGGGGCACTCCTGCAACACAGGTCACGTCTGAGACTGGTCGCGGGCTTGAGGGACTAAGTTCCCAGAACAATCCAGGGTAGTTAGGCAGTCATCAGCTGCACCAGTGGGTTGAGGAATTTTCTCTTTATCAAGGGGACCTGGAGAGAGCCCAGATAACTCACCTAACATGCCTCAATAGGGGTCACCTGCAACTTATGAGTATCAAAGTCCTGGTCTAGCGAGCCCACCAGATGGGTCGGTAGGCCAGGCACCCTTAAGTACAAGTCCTGGTCTGCCTAGCCGGGCAGGTGAGCAGACAGGCCAGGCACCCTCCCTGACCTTGTGTAGGTCACAATGGGCTAAGGCCCCTCCTAAGCATCTAGGTGAATATGTGAGGTTCCTGTCAGCACAAAGGACCTTGCTGGTATAGAACAAGGTAATGGAACCTATGCTTGGTAGAAGATAGACACATTAAGTCTACATTAAAGGTGGGTTGTTAGATAACATTATTATTTTTTTATTATTATTGTGAACAATTGGAATTGTGTGTGTTCCATCTAGGGGGGAGGGGCGTTGTGTCCTGGGCCTGATGAGGCAACTCAGCAGGCCCAGAAATGTTGCAAATGGTCCCGCGCAACCTAAAAGCTGCCCGGGACCAGACTGGCTGGCGCCGGTGTTCTGCACATGTGCAAGGTGCGAAGAAAGAGGGATTCCAATTGGCGGGAATGCTGGGGGTTGGAAAACTATAAAAGGCCTGCGTGCCTGTTTGCGGAGTGAGTGGAGTGGAGTTAAGTATCAATAAAAGAAGTTTGATTCCAACATGTGTCGTACAACTTGTTTATCACGTTGTAACATCGAACAGTCATTGAACAAGTGGTTATTAACTGAGGACTACTTGTATTGGGGCTGTAGGTTATTAATCCTTGATTCATAGAAATAATAGAGGTAATAAAAGAATGCTTAGTAATATTTCTCAAAAGCCCCAAGTATGTTTTGAAACAAATCTGCTCAGTTCTGATTCCTTTCCAGGCTCAGATCAAGGTGCTCATAAAGGTATACAAACCTTTTCACAGCTTATTCCACCTGCTCCTGTAACATCCTTTACATTACCAGTGGGGCATTTTAATTTACATCAATAGCTAATTTTGGATTTTTCTGTAGCAGAGACATGTTATGTACGCATGGATTATAGTTTAGGAGAGAATCATAAGACACATTCTTGTAACTCTTTAAAGCAGCTATATCTTTTCCTAGGACCCCATGGCAGCTGCAAATGACAAATGTTTTCATTTCATTCTTCATAGGGAATGTAACAAATAAATGTCTCTCATTTTCTTGTAGAGGCAGCACTTCATAATTAATATCTGTGCTGTCTTTTGCATCAAATAAGGCACTTAAAATTGACCTTCATATCCTCTTGTCAAAAAGCTATGAAAATTTATTTTAATCTTTCAATGTTTTGTTTTCAGACAAAAGTAAAAACTACAACAAGGGGTCATTTTGAAAAATACAAAAATAATAATAATAGGCATAGGGGAGAAAGTAAAGAAGTATTAAATATTGAATGGAGTTATGTACATAGTCCGAATCATTTATTAGAATTAAACTAAATGTATTTAAATGGACACCAATTCCTTTCTACTCTCAAAAATAGATAGATAGATAGATAGATAGATAGATAGATAGATAGATAGATAGATAGATAGATAGATAGATAGATAGATAGACAGAAAAATATTAACATGAAAGTTCTGAGTATTTGGTGGATTTCTTCAAAAGTGATCATATTTAAAATGAGAACTTCTAACAAAAGAAAATGATAATCAGTCTGAGAATATTTTTTTGAAATAAAAATCAGTGTAGAAGTTGTGTCATAACAAGAAAGAGAGTGGATGATTAAGCAAGGTCAAGTGAAGATCAACCTGTAACTGTGATGAGAGACATACACGTTTCTGATTTAAAAGTTTCCCTAGCCTCCTGCATATGAATAGAAATCCCATAACTATAAGTTAATCCTATTACATTGTTGTACAGCTTTATATAAATCCAGTCTGTGACAGTGTAATTGGTTTTCAGATGCTAATTTATTCTTCCATTTTTAACATATATTATTATAACCTCTTGAAAAATCAATATCAGTTCTCAAAATTTTCTCTGAGCTGCAATCCTTGCTTTCATGTCCACTTCAAGAAAACTGGTGTATTCTGAATCATACTTTAAAGTTTTGAAAAGAAAGATACATTTTCTGGATCCCAAATCTGCATCACAATTGGACAATTAAACTGGATCTACTCTGACTTTTTTATTTGTAGACTGTGCTCTAACACACTGAAGCAGTTATTACATGGAATACTGGCTATTAATAACAAAGATTAAAAGACTGAGAATGGAATAGCTCAAATATACCCAATAAATTTTAAACACATGTGAAATTTGTTGATGCAACCTGACAGAGAGAATGTTTTCAATGTTTACATGTTTCCAAAATTCTTAGGAATTCTTCAGAGTTTGGTATTTTTATATCATTTCATTTTCCCTTAGAATGTTAGATAACAGTGGCAGTAAGAATGGTTTTACCATCTCTAATTCAATCATTTGTAGCAAAATAAGATCAATCCCAGTTTATATATGTTTAGCTTTTTGCAGAGTAGATTGTTATGATTCACTTATTGAGAAAATGCTCTTAAAGCTAGATCTGCATTCTTACAGGGATTGTTAATCTGTCACATTGTGTCTCAATATTCCAATCTTGGATGAGTTTTATCTAGATTCTATTAATCCAGACGTGTCAAACTCGTGATGTCACATGACATCGTGCAAAGTATCGGAGCTTTTTCACCATTGCTGGCAATGGGGTGGGCGTGGTTTCCTGATGACGCATCTGGCCCATGGGCTGGCAGTTTGACACCCCTATATTAATCTGTTGTCATTTTTTTAAAAAATAAATTTATAAAAATGTTTTTTTTTCTACTGTAAATATTTTTGTGCACTTTCTTCCTAATGTACATATTTTTGCAAAATGTTTTCTTTAATCTACCATCATATAAATGTGTGTAAACACAAACATGCATACATACTTGTAAACATTTCCCTTAAATATTTGTCTTTGCATTTTGTTGTTCTATTCACAACACTGCGAGGTAGAGGGCAAATACACTAAATATATATTAAAAAATGCATTCTTAGTAATATAGTTTGGGAAGTACAATTGTTTGGAAATTTTCCATACTATTAACTCATATATAGTGGAGCTAAGCTCAGATCTTGGGTTCATAGGTATAGTGGAGCTGTGGAATATTATTATATCCATATATACAATAGTGGCCAAAATTGTGGAAACCTGTTGGGAAAAGTGAATTTTTGAGGTTTGATGGCTAATAACACCACTTTTTGGAGGAAGTAGTACCATAAAATTATATAGCAATGTAAAGATAATTTAATAAAGAATGTAATGCAACAAAGTTTATTCAATTTATCTGTACTGTATTCTATGAAAAGTTATAGCCAAATAACCAGAAAAAGGAAGCACAACTTGCTTAGGTTGATATCAGGTAGCTTTCCTTCATCTGATTGTAGCCAATTAGTATGAGTGTTTAGAGAGCCAATCAAGTATCATCTTGTTTTGGCAATGAGCCAATCAGATCACAGTAGGATTCAGTTATTGATGTCATGTATTGAGGCTGAGAGAAGGACATTTGTCAGTGTGTTATGTGATTGCTATCAAGTTGGTTGGGTTTTTTTTTGTGTTCTTTCATTTCGTGAGCTTGTAAAATGTAATAAAATTAAACTAAAGGTGCAAAGAGTTGACTGGTTGCCCAGAAAGTGATGTAAAATAGTATTATTAAGTGAACAAGGCTACAGTTATAAAAAAATTAGAAGAAAAATTGGTGGAAACATAACCAAAGGTGGCATTTCTACTTTCTCCAAAAGGTTTCCACAATTTTGGCCACTACTATACATCCATAGCAACCTATTTGGTTCCCTTATTTGGTTGTTTTCACTAATTTGACTTGTCCTATATCCCTTTTAGGAATTTGACAAATTATTCCTGCTCATCCATATCTGCATATCTTAACTTTTTTAGTTATGCTTTATGCAACTATTTTGGCTAACAATGAGGATCATGCTGATACCTAGCCTGGTGCTAAGAAATATATTATAAACATGTTATATAATGGGAAATTATAAAAACTGAATACTCAGAATTTCTTCTTGAAATTTAACAAAAGCCAGGCTCAGGAAGATGCTATGGACATCTGCCAGGAGTCATTCCCAAAGACTTAAGAGATGTAACCTTGCTACATATTCAATAATATAAAATCTGCTCTGAACTAATTTTAATAGCTTTGGATTGTCATTATGTAAGGCCTATTAAGAATCTGCCTGCGCAGCTGTGTATTGCAATCATTATGGGCAAGTGTAGAAAAAATTCACTTGGACAATACAACTGCAGTCATCTTCTGCGTCAGACAAAAGGATAATGACCAGATGTGATACTGCTGGATTCTTTTGTGGTACTTCTCCACAAACAGCAGCGGGCAACTCAACATGGAAATAGTTCATGCTAAAATAATGCAAACTAAATTAAAGTTGTTCCCAGTACTGGGGAAAATAGAATAGTATGCCAGGTGAAATTGATATAAAACTTCCCAGAAGAATTAGAGCATTGACAGATACAGTCAGTGCTTTTTTTCTAAAAAAAAAAAAAAAAAAAAAAAAAGGTGCCGGAACTCACACACATCATACAACCCACCTTGCCTATCCTACAAGGTTCCATCCAAAAAAGGTGCTGGAACTCCGTTCTGGGCGTTCTATGAGAAAAAAAAAGCCCTGGATATAGTATTGATGTATACTTTACAGTTTACTGAAAAATGTCATTCCTTGTCTAATAAATAAGTAAATAAATAAGTTCATTGAAATGTCTGAGAATATAACCTGGAAATCCTCTGAAATAATCCCAGCTGTGTATGAATGTTTGTTTTTATTGAGCAGGGGAGAGGGAGGCCTGTGTCATTTTCACACATTTAGAGATGTCATACAATAATGGACAATTTAGGAAACTGAATTTGAGAACTTGAGGCATGTTACACACCTGAATATTGGTGAACTCCAGTTGAGATGGTATAATATAGTTTGCATCTAAAATTAGAACTCCTTCACATTGCAAGTGTTGGGAAAAGAAAGGACAATGCAAATTCAATTCCCAGTGTAGTTCAGAACTGCATTTTATTCTTACCCATTTTGCTTCTCTACATTTTTATTTTTAAGAATAAAACATAGCATACTATCATGGTAGACAGAAAATCCCATTGTTAGTTGCTTTTTTTCCCTATTGTCATCTTATGAACCTTTTTTCACCCATTATATACACTTTTCCCTTGCAGGCAAAATAAATAATTCCTTTATCAACAGAATAAGGAATAAGACATTTACTCTTGGATCAACTATGTAAGCTAACTTTGACAAATCAAGTTGTATTGATTTGGACTGCTATTCATATTGTGTTTCATTGTCTTTCATGCTCTTAGCTCAAAAAAGAAAGAAAGAGGATAGAAGGAGATAAAATCAATGTGGATCATGTGAAGCAAGGATACTCAAAAAGAAAATAAAATGGCATTAATGTACTATATTAAAAAAAATATTTTTTCTTGCATGGAACTAAAATACCCCCATTATGTTTTTAAATATTCTGCTTACTACAATGTACATGGCACCATTAAAATGTTTTCTAACATTTCCACAAGCAGTGCTTGAAGTAGCCTCTTTTTGAAATCAATCAGGCACTTTGCTTATCAGAATTTCAAGTGAAAACAAATTAAAATGACTAGCAGTACAAAATTTAAGTGAGGAAAAAATTGAATTATCCATGCACCCAAGAAGAAAGGAGGTCAAACAAAATCACATCAGAAAGCAGCAGTCAGATACTGGAAGCTGTAGTACTGAACATCTGATGCAAGCCATCTGAAATGAAGTGCTTTGCTCCCAAACAGCTCTTGTTTGTTTTATTTCTTTCTTTCTTTTTGGCAAAGGAACAACAACAAAAAAAATGAATCCATAGTCAATGCAATTTGCTCAGAAAGAACTTTGAGTAATTGAGTGAAATGGCTACCGACTGAAGTAGTACGAGATTTGAAGACTAGATTAGAAGCTCTGTCAACCCTAAAATTCAATTGGTTTGCACTTCCAGAACAAATAGAAGTGCAAAACTTCTAGGTATTGTTTTATTGTCTCTTCTTGCTGACAGTTGCTATGCTCCTCAATTAATAGCTTTGCGTTAGTATATTATAACTAGACCTAACATTGTAATAAGAACTTGGGATAAATGATCATAAACCCCTAAACAATGGTGATGGTATCTTAATTGTATTCCAATGCTTTTGTGAGCATATATATATATATATATATATATATATATATATATATATATATATATTAAAAATTAACATAAAAATTGAGGAACGTAGTCTCCTGGGTGTATACATATTCAAAAGATAAAAATGAGCACCAGGAGGTAAAACAATTAAAAGTTTAATAAATAAATAACCTAGCTTTCGATGGCTATATTGCTGCCATCATCGTCAGGGTGTTAAAAGCTAGAGGGTGGGGGAGCTCGTTTATAGGCACAAACGCGCCTGCACACGGCTCATAGACCTTGTTACGGGGCCTGGTCGATTGATCCTCTCATCACTCATGTCAGAAGTGTTTCTGAGTTCTAAGTTCTTGCAGCTGATTACTTCTCTGTTGCGTGCGGCTCCTAGGTTGGGAGGCGAGCACTCCATGTCACTACGCACTAGAGTAATATGTGTAACTGCAGACCGATCCTGCGATGAAATCCCAGATCTGGCTATCTTCCTCCCCCGTGTCTGACGTATCACTCTCAGGGGGCAAGCCACCCCATGCGTGCTCCCATCTTCCCCTATAGCCCCCAACCTGCCGCCCTTCCATGCGTGGGATGCACAGCAGTTCGTTGCGATCTCCGTTCCTGTCAGTTTGGCGTCCGATTCAACTCTCCCTTCGGAGGAAATTCCAACTGCGGTCTTCGCGCGTGCGCCCTCACGTTTCCACCGTACTACTTGGGAACGCGTGATGGGACCCTTAATGGGGCGGTTGCAGTCAGTAGGTCGGACGCAATATCGAGGAGAGGGAGGGGGAAAGGGAGGAGTGTTCGGGGCATCCAGGGCACTAGGGTGTGGGTTGCTGTTGTCAACGAATTCTTCATTCATCAATGGGTGCGCGCAGGAATTGCTAATAGCCAGGGGCACTCCGGATGGTAGGATCGTCCTTACCTCGTTGTCTATCTCTTCATTGGAACAATTGAGATTGCAAACAGTGGGGTGCTTCCTCCATCTGGAACAAATGCGTGCCTCCCAAGTTCTCATGACCTGGTGTGCAGGATGTAACTCCACACATCGATTAATAGAGTTACAGTCTGAGAACCAAGCCTCTTTGAGGAGTCTGCCGCTCTTGGAGGCATCACTAGCAATAACCTGCACCCCATTGAAATCAAACTTGTGTCCAAGCTCTACCATGTGAGTGAGGATTTGTGAATAGTGCTCCCCTCTTTTTATTGCCAGCTTGTGTTCCTGTATTCTTGTCCTTACTCTTTTAGAGGTTTCTCCCACGTAATTACCTGGGCAATCTATACAATGGATTCTATAGATCACCCCAGATTTCTCAGTAACGGGGAGTGGATCTTTCAACCTCATGATACAGGAACGCAATGTGCAGTCCGGTCTATGTGCCACCCTTATTCCATAGGGTGACAATAGCCTAGCCGTGGCTTCAGAAACGTTACTGACATAGGGGAGAGTAATACGTGTAGTCTGTGGAAGTAGCTCCCCAATAGGTGGGTTATGGGGAGGTCTGGATAGAGCACTGTGGCGCCTGATAAATTTATTGGGGTATCCATTGCGTCTACAGGTGTGGAACAGGTATTTCCTTTCTTCAGCCTTAGCTTTGGCAGTGCTGCAGTGTGAGTCAGCTCTTTTAAACAGGGTTCTAATACAGCTGACCTTGTGGGCCACCGGATGGTTGCTGTTAAAATGCAAAATCCTATCGGTGTGCGTGGGCTTGCGGTAGACCCTAGTAGCAAGGGTCCCATCAGGCTGGCGATGGACCAAAACGTCAAGGAACGCCAGCCTGCCTTGATGTTCCTCCTCCTCCGTAAACTGCAAGTCTTTTAACACCCTGACGATGATGGCAGCAATATAGCCATCGAAAGCTAGGTTATTTATTTATTAAACTTTTAATTGTTTTACCTCCTGGTGCTCATTTTTATCTTTTGAATATATATATATATATATATATATATATATATATATATATATATATATATATATATATTTCTGAGGTTTTCGCGGGTGTTTATATGTAGGTCTTTGGTTGTTCGGGTTTTCTCCCGCGTAAAATTGGAAGTGTCTTGGCGACGTTTCGACGAAGTCCCATTCGTCATCTTCAGGCTGGTGTTTTCAGCTTCGTGCTGGTGTTTTCAGCTTCATTGCTGCTCGAAGCATGAAGCTGAAAACACCAGCCTGAAGATGACGAATGGGACTTCGTCGAAACGTCGCCAAGACACTTCCAATTTTACGCGGGAGAAAACCCGAACAACCAAAGACCTACATATATATATATATATATATATATATATATATATATATATATATATATATATACAAATATCTTTTTCTGACAAAGAATTAAAGAATTAAATTGGGAGACTAAGATGGCCATTTCGAGCTCATTCTGCTCTCGTCAGTTAGCAAGGCAAAAGAGATTGTAAAAAGTAAAACTGCAGTATAGCAGTTAAAAAAATGTCAAGGTGTAATCAATTAGACATCTGTCTGAAAAACCTCCTGCATATATATCTATATATATATAGAAAAACGCCCACACAGCATGAACAAGCGAGATGATACCTCCCGCCTACCAGCCATTTGGAAACCCGCCCTTATTGACAAACGACTCCCTAACCCCAAAATCTTAAACCCCTCTGCAACTCAGACTAAGTTGAGTACAACCAAACAGAACACTCCCCCAGCCAATCAGAGCACAGCCAAGCCCCTAACCATTCAGAACATACCTCCACCCAATCAGAACACAGCCAAGCTCCCACCCAATCAGTTCATACCCCCACTGGCAGTTAAAAGGAAGAAACAGCTAAGACCACACATTGCTGCTCAAAGCACGAAGCTGAAAACACCAGCCTGAAGATGACGAATGTGACTTCGTCGAAACGTCGCCAAGACACTTCCAATTTTACCCGAACAACCAAAGACCTACATACAAATACCCGCGAAAACCTCAGAAAACAAATATCGAACCTCTACGGGGAGGAAATCCACCATCTGACCAGGACCTATGAAAAACTTGAAGTCCAAAGAGCTTCCATTTTATGTGACCTCGCATTCCTACGCAACTGCCGAGATCAAAATCTAATCCCCACATGTTTCCAACTGAAATTCCACTCCAACTCTGCAGCCACCAAACGATCCTGAAAAGAACAGAATTGGCCCTAATCAGAAATGAACTTCACACAAAAAGATTCCTCCTAGACCGAATTAACAAAGATCTCCTCACACTCCACCTCAAACTCAGCAACAAGATCCACCCCGCACTTTGGGACAAATCCAAACAACTCGCCGTCTGGAGAGCCGAAACACAGACCACCCTCAAGACAGATACACACACCAACAAACTCCGAAGACTACAAGAACGCCAGAAACAAACCCCTCCTCCCTCACAGCCACACATGAAACAAACAGTGCATAACATCTCAGATAGCATCCTCACCAAAGCCGAAACCAATGTCCTTTCCAAAGGATTCAACTTTGCAGTCGCTCCCAAACACATCCCCACTGAAACCATTATATGTGGAGTTGAAACCAGCCTGACCAAAATCAACCCCAACAACGCTAACAGAATCAGACTCGAAATCACCAACATCCTCTGCACCAGCAAGCCACCCAAAAGCAACTTACCCAAAGAGGAACAGACAGCACTACGTAACCTGAAAGAAGACACCAGCATAATAATCCTACCAGCAGACAAGGGCAACGCCATGGTGGTTATGAACACATCTGACTACCAAACCAAATTAACCAACCTACTCCAAGACTCCACATACAAACCCCTAAATACAGATCCCACCACCTACCTGGAAAAAACCACCAGAACCAAAATAAAAGCCTCCCCCATTAGCGAAGAGATCCAGCAAAGAATCATTCCCAGAGAGAAATCATCCAGATGCCCCAAACTCTATGGTCTCCCCAAGATACACAAAGAAGGAACCCCACTCAGACCTATAGTCAGCTCCATAGGCTCACCTCTACAAAACCTAGCCAAATTTCTCGCCAAACAACTACAGCCCTATGCAGAATCCATCACCTCACACGTAAAAAACTCATTCCAGTTTATAGAGATCATAAAGAAACAAAACTTACAGCCGAGCGACCTACCAGTGAGCTTCGATGTCATATCCCTCTTCACCCAAGTGCCTATCAAAGAAGCCTTGACAGCTATTCAAAACAAATATAACCCCCCAAACACATCTTAGATCTGACCAACCACTGCCTATCCAACATATACTTCATCTATAATGGACAAAAATACAAACAAACAGAAGGAGCACCCATGGGATCACCCCTCTCACCTGTCATTGCCAACCTCTACATGGAACACTTTGAAACCCAAGCTCTAGAAAAATCGGATCACAAACCCAAACTCTGACTCAGATACGTAGACGACACCTTCATAATCTGGCCACATGGGAAAGAAAAACTGGACAACTTCCTCACACACCTCAACAGCCTACACCCCAAAATACAGTTCACCATGGAAACAGAAGCTAACAACCAACTTCCCTTCCTGGATGTCTTAGTCTACAAGAAATCCAATGGCTCCCTAGGACACACCATCTACCAGAAGAAAACACACACAAACCGCTATCTGCACGCTCTCTCACACCACCACCCAGCACAGATCAACTCTGTAGCCAAGACACTCATCTCCAGAACAAAACGCTTAGCTGACGAACAACACCTAAAACCCGAACTACACACTCTCACCAATGTACTAACATCCAATGGATTCCATAGAAATAAGATTACAAACCTAATCCAAAAAGAAACCCCCACTAAAATCCAAGACAAAGAACAAGAAAACGGCAAAGCCCTCCTCCCATACATAAAAGGCACCACAGACAGAATCAGTAAGATCCTCCATAAACACAACATCAAAACAGCATTCTGCACAAACAGAAAAATATCCACCATCCTTAGAAACCCCAAAGATAAAATTGAATTAGAAAATCAAGGAGTATACGAAATCCCATGCACCACTTGTCCCACCACATACATCGGACAAACCAACAGAAGAATAAGTGCACGCATTGAAGAACATAAGAACTCAGTCAAAAAAGAGGAACCAACATCTTCCCTGGTCCAACACCTTAAAGCCACAGGACATGAAATTGACTTTAAAAATACCAGAACCATTGCCAAAAGTGAACATTTTAATAACAGAATAATCAGAGAAGCCATCGAGATAGAAAAACGCCCACACAGCATGAACAAGCGAGATGATACCTCCTGCCTACCAGCCATTTGGAAACCTGCCCTTATTGACAAACGACTCCCTAACCCCAAAATCTTAAACCCCTCTGCAACTCAGACTAACCTGAGCACAACCAAACAGAACACTCCCCCAGCCAATCAGAGCACAGCCAAGCCCCTAACCATTCAGAACACACCTCCACCCAATCAGAACACAGCCAAGCTCCCACCCAATCAGTTCATACCCCCACTGGCAGTTAAAAGGAAGAAACAGCTAAGACCACACATTGCTGCTCAAAGCAAGAAGCTGAAAACACCAGCCTGAAGATGACGAATGTGACTTCGTCGAAACGTCGCCAAGACACTTCCAATTTTACGCGGGAGAAAACCCGAACAACCAAAGACATATATATATATATATATATATATATATATATATATATATATATATATATATATATATATATATTTGGCTTATCTGATATGCAGATATATATGAAAAATGTGTGTGTATGCACAAAAGCATACACATTGCACTCTATATACAGTATAGATCAATATAGATATACATGTAGATAGATATATAGACATGATTATATTTAAGATTATGGTTATAGTTATATAGTTATATATTGTTATAATTATATATTTAAAATTTTTCAATTGACATAGCTTCAAGTGAAATAAAAATCATGTCTTTTTCTAATCACACTTATTTTATAGCAGGGGTGTCAAACTGCTGGCCTGATGGACTGGATGCTTCATGCCGAAACCACGCCTACCCCATTGCCAGCAATGGAAAAAAAGTTGTAATACATTGTGACACGTAAAGTGACGTTGTGAGTTTGACACCCCTGTTTTATAATATTAGGAAAATACACTATTAATTGCTGATTGTTCAGCCTCCATTGTTTCTATAATTGCATGAAACTCAGGCCCTTTAATCTATCCTATGTAACATAAATTGCCATGTACTTTATAATATAGTTATGATCAATCGACACACATTCCCTTATATCCTAAATCGTTCAAAGATTAAGTAAGCCTTGAAGCAACATTGATCTTATGAGTTCTAGAGTGATCTGCTAGTCAAACATTTGGGGAACCAGTATTTTATGATGCAATTGCAGGTTCAACAGCTGTCTAACCTGGTGAAATCACAATTCTTTTTTATCGCTTCATTCTGTATTTTTTTTTTTTTTGCAATTTGTCCGTCATTTCATCTCTGTGATAGACAAGTGACAGGACCTTTATCTGTATTCCCAATATACTTTATCTATAATTTGAAAGCCTTTAGACAGAACTTACCATAAAACAATAAACCTGGACTGTAAGAGAACAGTCTGAATAGTGAAATTCCAGCTTTCAGATCTACATTTTTCAGAGATCAAAATAGTAGTAATTATTATTTATTTATTTATCTATGCTATTTGAAGTTTCAGCATTATGACTATTATAAATGTGGATGAGCTTTAATTTTCTCAAGTGATTTCCTGCTGATTGTTCCATTTCCACAAAGGAAACAGCTTTAGTTCAGATGCAAGGGATTTGGGATTTTTGAATGAGTAAAGTAAAAAAAAATGCTTCAGTCCTTAAAATTTTCTCAGAAATAATTGTTCACCCCTATCAATGGGGTTTAATTACATAGATTGTTATCTATGTAATTTTAGTCTGAAATGTCAATAAAAACTAAACATATGGAATAAAGATTAAACAAGAAAGATGCAAAAAAGTACGTAAGTATATTTTCTAAGGTACAGTATAGTCAGAGAATCTATTTTAATCAAATAATTGGATCATTGGAACTGGTCAAAATTAGACAACCTGCTTTACTTTATCCATTTGAATCATCAAATATAAATTTTTAATCTTATATGTCCATTTGTTACATTAATTTTAAGTTGTTCTTCTAGCAAATCAGCACAACATGTTTGTCATGCTGTTCTTGTTTTGTCAAATTGTTGTATCTTTCCAGATTCTGCCCAAAAACAGTTTGCTAACTTGCAGCTGATATCACTATGTGTAAGCTGCATTTTATTCCTCAAGTCACTTTGGTGATTGAGAGAGCTAATTAATTAAATAGTTAAACAAATAATCCTTTACATTATATTTTATTTATTTTATTTCCAATATAATTCAGTGTTATATCACCAGAAAGATTAACATCTTAGTATATTAATAAGTAAATATCTGAATTCTTTTTAGAGTAGACTAAAATTATTTTGGTTAAAATTTTAATGCCTTCAACTAAAAGGAACAAACTTTGGATTCAGTCCTTTTGTTGCTCAGTAGATTGTTTCTCAGTAGATTAAGTGTTAATCAGCTCTCAGTTTAATTGTTTAAATATGTCAATGTGAGTAATGAAATGAGACCTGCTGGTGCACTATTTAACACTATTAAAAACCAAAAACCTTGCAGATAAAATTCTTGTCATTTTCAACTGTTCAGTCATTACATGTTTCCATTGATATCTATCATGCTTTGGATTTCTATTGGGATTCTACTTAAAAAACAACAAGAGGATTTTTTAAAAATGAAATAAATTTATTTGAGATGTATATTATACAATTAAAAATGGAGGTAATTGCAGCATTTAATTTAGAAGTGAATGCACCTGCCTGTTAAGTATAAAGTTGGGAAATGTTAAGCAGGGTTTTAGATGAGGAGAGGGAATGGCAAAATTCATCTCCATGATTCAGCTTCTGGAGAACCAATGTTTTGTAATTGCTGGTATGGTGAAATGTGTCAATGTGAAAATCATCCAGGCTTCCATTCTACAACAACATCATAAAATAAAGTGGATGGTAAAATTTTGTGGCATAGCAAAGTAAATCGAGCTCTTTTGTGCAGGAATCCAGTGCAACCTCTGCATTCTTTTAAATGAACCCACTTATTCTGCTCCATATTCAGGACTATGTAAAACATTCTTTCAGTTTTTAAGGCAGCTTGTCTCTTAAAGAGAACAGGAGTGCCCTGGGAATCCTTTGGTGCTGCTAAGAAATCTAATTTTTCAATCCCTGAAATTACTTCCAATAATGATTTCCCATTTCCACACTCCTGAAAGGCATGACACATAAAGCCACAGATCAAAGTAGTGGTCAAGGCAGTTCATCATGCAAAGGTAATGACAGAACTTCAATACTGTAATTAAGAGAGCTATCACTTGAAGATTTGCATTGGAACTCACAGATGTCATTCGTAATTCAAAGCAAAAGATCCATTAGCTCATTCCATCTTTTACGGTATGATTGATTCACAACATATCCCAGTTATTTCTGGACAGGCTATAAATAGCATGTGATAGTTATTTAGGCTTTAAATTTCTTACCTTTATAGGACTATCTCCATCAGCATGCAACATGGCAACTTGAAGTGGAATTCCTGGGGTTATTGTTGGGAAGGCCCAAATAAACACTTAAACAGTTTTGGAGTAGTTGAGACATTTACAAAAATAATGGGATACTGTAGCCTTTTAAAATTTTTCAGTGGGTCATTCAGTAGGTCATTCAGTGGGATTTCAATCCCATTCATTGCTATCATAGAATAATGGGCTGAGGGTGGAACTCAACATTAAAAAGTCTTCTCTTCTTTGGCCAGATTGAATGATTTTACTTTTACTTTTGGTTAACTAAGAGTTTGGACTGTTCCTTTGCATTCTGACTCAATTAAGTTTGTCTGCCTTCAAATCCAACCCAGCCATGCTCCCTCCTCTCCTCCTTCTCTCTCTCACACACATATACACACAGTCCCACAACGATGTACATATATATACTGTGTCACATTAAGGTGGAAGCAAACTACTGACCATTGTGGTACTAAATTTATTTATTTATTTATTTATTCTTAAAATTTATAAGCCGCCCCACTCCCGAAAGACTCTGGATGGCTAACAATAAAAAACACATAAAACATAACAAAACAACAATACAAAAACAATCATCCAGGGGTAAGATTTTATAAACCCCAGGCCTGCCGGAAAAGCCAGGTCTTAAGTAGCTTACGTAAGACCAACAGGGTGGGAGCGGTCCTAATCTCCAGGGGAGCTGATTCCAAAGCGTGGGCGCCATCACAGAGAAGGCCCTCCTCCGCGGCCCCGCCAAATGGCACTGCTTGGCCAACGGGGCCTGAAGGAGGCCCAGCCTGTGAGATCTAACCGGACGTAGGGAACTATGAGGTAGTAGGCGGTCTCATAAATAGCCTGGCCCTGAGCCATATAGGGCTTTAAAGGTAATGACCAACACCTTGAATTGGACCCGGAGACCAATAGGCAACCAGTGCAGCTCACGGAGGATAGGTGTAACATGGGTATATCGAGGAGCACCCACGATCACTCGCGCGGCTGCATTCTGGACCAACTGTAGTCTCCGAATACTTTTCAAGGGTAGCCCCATGTAGAGCACGTTGCAGTAGTCCAAATGTGAGGTGACAAGGGCATGAGTGACTGTAAGGAGAGCCTCCCGGTCCAGGTAGGGTCACAACTGGTGCAATAGGCGAACTTGTGCAAAGGTCCTCCCAGCCACAGCCGTCAATTGATGTTCCAAATTCAGCTGTGGATCAAGGAGGACACCCAAGTTGCGAACCCGCTCCGAAGGGGGTATATTTTCCCCCGCAAGAGTCAACACTGGACAGTCGACATGATCCTTGGGAGGCAACATCCAAAGCCACTCGGTCTTGTCAGGATTGAGCCTGAGTCTGTTAACCCCCATCCAGACCCTCACGGTTTCGAGGCAACGGCCCATCACATCGGCCGCTTCACTGAGAGAGCTCGGGGAGGAGATATATAACTGGGTATCATTAGCATACTGATGAAACCTCACCCCGTGCTGTCTGATGATCTCACCCAGCGGATTCATATAAATGTTAAATAGGAGGGGAGAGAGGATCGACCCCTGTGGCACACTGCATTCAAGGGGCCTTGGGGTTGACCTCTGCCCTCCCACCAATACCGATTGCGACCGGCCAGAGAGGTAGGAGGAGAACCACTGTAAAACGGTGCCTCCCACTCCCACCCCTTCGAGTCGTCGCAAAAGGATACCATGATCGATGGTATCGAAAGCCGCTGAGAGGTCAAGTAGCACCAAGACAGAGGAATAACCTCTGTCTCGGGCCTGCCAGAGATCATCCATCAGCACGACCAAAGCGGTTTCTGTGCTGAAGCCAGGCCTGAAGCCAGATTGAAAAGGGTCTAGATAATCCGCTTCATCCAGAGACCGTCGGAGCTGGAGATAAATGATAACTTTCCACACAAACACATGTGAATTACATTGACTATCGAACCTATGAGATGTCCCCTCCCTTCATACATATTACTTGCTTAAAGTGACCTCGTGAGAAAACACTGACACCAAGTAAAATTTCCCCTGAGGGGTGATAGAAAGAAGAATCAGTCAGGAACCTGTGGCCGTGTAAACCACACTGTTTATATTCAATGATCATATCTCAAAGATAATACATGTTGTCATGCTGATCTAGTAGGAAGGGATTAATAATAATAAGGTCACCTATGGACTTATCAAAAACATTCTAATATCATGCTGTAATTTCCACTGTTTCTGCCTTTTTCTTTTCTCTTTGAAATGTAGCAGGTCAAATGGGTGTAATATTATGGATCTGCTTTTGCTCAGGGCTGGTCAGCAAGCTACCATTGATTTGTTGGAATCCTGCTGAACACTGTTTGTTATTTTCCTACCTAATAAAATGTTATGTTATATGTTCAAACTTCTTCATGGTTGCTTTAGGTGAGCCAGGTTTTGCTACAACATAGTCTATTGCAGGGATCCTCAAACTTGGCCACTTTAAGACTTGTGGACTTCAATTCCCAGAATTCCCCAGCCAGCCATGCTGGCTGACGAATTCTGGGAGTTGAAGTCCACAAGTCTTAAAGTGGCCAAGTTTGAGGATCCCTGGTCTATTGGAACATGGGGTCTGAGAGCAATGCCCTTTTCCTAAGTCATCATGGCCACATGCTGGAGGCAGAAGATTAAACTGTAGCTGCAGAAGGAAGGATTCAACTAAAGGCAGTCCTTGCCTTGCAACCATTTGTTTAGTGACCATTCAATTTCATTACAACAGCATTGGAAAAAAAAGAGTTAGTTATGACTAGTTTTCACGTTTATGACCATTGTAGCATCCCCATGGTCGTCACATGATCAAAATTAAGGCCCTTGCCGACATGTATTTATGACAGTTGCATTGTCCCAAGGTCATGCAATTGCCATTTGTAACTTTCCCATATGGCTTCTGACAAGCAGAGTCAAAATAGAAAGCCAGATTTGTGTAATGACTGCATGATTTGCTTAACAACTGGACTGATTTGCTTAAGAATTGTGGCAAAAAAAAGATCGTAAAATGGGGCAAAACTCACTTAAAACTGTCTTGCTTAGCAACAGAAATTTTTGTTGTCATAAGTCAAGGACTAGCTGTACCTGCACAACATGAAATGTTCCCAATTAAAAGACCCTGTTTTTGAAAGATGAAAACTATTCTCATCAAAGAAATTGCAATCAACATATTACATTATATCTGTGAATCAATAGGTAATAATCTTTCCCCCCTTTTCTGCTATTTTTTCCTTTAAATTGGGGTTCTTAGTAAGTAGTAACCTTAACCAATTAGGCCAGGAGTTCCCAACTGGGGATGCTCACACCTCCTAGGAGTGTGAGCCGATATTCCAGGGGGTGTGAAAACTTGAGTTTTCAAAGTATAGTATATATGCATAATTCATTGTCCCTATTTTGAACTTTTGTAAAGGGTGTGAGAATATATCAAAAGCTTTTTAGGGGTCAGAGGTATAGAAAAGGTTGGGAACTGCTGAATTAGGCAATGCTCATATTACAAATGTTTAATTTATATTTCTAAATTCTTTACTTACCAAAAAAGTCACATTAGATTATCATAGAGAGTTCAGAGAATCTTTCCAAAGTGGATTTATAATGTTCTTTCCATTTCTGATTTCATTAGACAACATATGCAGGTGATGTTCCCTAAATACAATTTGAGGAAGTCACTGATCATAGACTAAAACTGGTAGGCACAAAAGTAATATGACAAACCAACACTATAATACAGCTTTGGACATTGAAGCTCTTAGCTTTACAACCATTTGACATATTAATTGCAACAATAATGAAGTATAATTATATTTAAATCTTGCTTTAAGTGACATCATTAAAAGAAATTATTGTGGTTCTCAGTATGACAAAGAAATAATAGCATTCTGACATAATTTAAAGATATTATGCATACATGTTTCTATAAAAGAGGAAATATGTATGGGAAACTAAGAAAGCTATTAGCTTTCCTAAAGCTTAAAATGTCAGAAAGCTTTTAGAATAAAGCTATAGCAATCTGTTCACTACACTATACAAAATCATAATAATCTAGCATGTTGACCCAAATGATGACTGAGCCAATAAGGGTTTCTGTAAATTATGTCTCACCATATTTTTTTTATGGGAGAGACATCTTTGTCTGACTTTTCTGATGGGGTCTGTCCAGTATAATTGAACTTCTGGCATAGCTCTCATCTTCCTCAGAGCCTACAAGCCCCACAACCACATCAAGGTAATTCCTCCATCATGCCCCTGGCATATAATTTGTGTATATACTGCTGTTCTTCTCTGTCCCCATCTAGTGACCAATCATTATTGTTTGGAAACTGATCCAGCCCTTTAAGATATCCATTTTCCCATCACCCCAATTCCAAAAACAAGTGCATCTTGGGAAGTCATTTCCAAAAACAAGTCTTTTTCTTTGAGCAGTCTGAGGAAATAGAAGCCCTGGGAACAATCCAGCTTAATCCGTGACAAACGTTCATCTGAGGACAAAAATCTACATTCCATACACACAGCATGCTAGTGAGATTTAGATTTATTTGTATTTGTTATTGTTTATGCTCACCAGCAACTCAATACTGCTTATTTTATATTTGGCTTCTTACTGTATGCATTTCTATTTTTCCCAGTTTCACCCATCACATTCCTTTAATAAAGCATCTGTTATGAATGTAGTCTGTTTTATTGGAGGATAAGTAGATTTAGCTGCATATCAAGCTGCACACAGTGTAGCATGTAGCGAGGACAAGAACAGCCTCACTGTTGAATAGGTTTAGAACTAATCACCTCCTTATTTCTTCCCTTCATAGTTTTTTGGTCCTAGTTCAATGAAAACTAAACCAGTGCTGATCAGAGATTGCTTCAAGCTTTCCACTCTCTCAGGTCATTTTTGGCCAGGTTCAAAAATTCTATAGTTCTGGGGATTTTTTCTCACTGATTTAACCATTTCTGTCACCAGTTTTACACAAGTCATAACTATGAAAAACAGTCATAAGTCACATTTTTCAATGCAACTTTCAATGTAACTTTGAATGGTCACTAAATGAACAGTTGTAAGTCAAGAACTACCTGTACAGAATTCTAATATACTGAACTATATATATATATATAACTAATAACTATAATTATAACTAACTATAACTATAATTATAATTATAACTATAACTATACATATAAAACTATATATATAACTATATATGTTTTCTGAGATTTTCGCGGGTGTTTGTATGTAGGTCTATGGTTATTTGAGTTTTCTTCCGTGTAAAATTGGAAGTGTCTTGGCGACGTTTCAACAAAGTCCCATTCGTTATCTTCAGGCTGGTGTTTTCAGCTTCGTGCTTCGAGGAGCAATGTGTGGTCTTAGCTGTTTCTTCCTTTTAACTGCCAGTGGGGGTATGAACTGATTGGGTGGGAGCTTGGCTGTGTTCTGATTGGGAGGAGGTGTGTTCTGATTGGTTAGGGGCTTGGCTGTTCTCTGATTGGCTGGGGGGTTGGCTGTGCTCTGATTGGCTGGGGGGTTGGTGTGCTCTGATTGGCTGGGGGAGTGTTCTGTTTGGGTGGGGGCTTTGTTGTGCTCAGGTTAGTCTGAGTTGGAGGGGGGTTTAAGATGGTGGGCTGCCTTGCTATTTTTTGGCTTCGCATTCGTGGACGTGCCTCATATTCATGGTGGGTGTCAGTTTGCTTCATGTATGGATTGGAGGGGTTTAAAGTGGCTAATGATGCAGCTGTGGTCTGGCTTCTGGTTTGTGGTCATGCCTCATCATCGATGTGGCTTTGGGTTTGCTTTTTGTGTGGATGTGTGGTGGTGACATCCTGTGTGATTTTTGTGAGTGTGGGTCTGGTGTCATTCTTTGTGTCAGGGAGTCGTTTGTCAATAAGGGCGGGTTTCCAAATGGCTGACACCAGACCCACACAGGATGTCACAAGCACACATTCACACAAAAAGCAAACCCTTTTTTCCTTTTAACTGCCAGTGGGGATATGAGTTAAAAGGAAAAAACAGCTATGATCACACATTGCTCCTAGAAGCACGAAGCCGAAAACACCAGCCTGAAGATGACGAATGGGACTTCATCGAAACGTCGCCAAGACGTATATATATATTCGTAGATTTTCACAGGTATAGGTATGCAGGTCTTGGTGTATTCGGGTCTTTTCCCATGTAAGATTGATCTTGGTGATGTTTCGACGAGGTCCCACTCGTCATCTTCAGGCTGGGATCTTTGGCTTCATGCTTGTGTGAGCAAAGTGCATGAAGCCGAAGACCCCTGCCTGAAGATGATGAATGGGACTCATCGACAGGTCACCAAGATACTCTCAATCTTACACGGGAAAAGACACGAATACACCAAGCCCTGCATATATATATACTTTTGTAGATTAAACAGCCTTGGTTTAAGATTTTTATCCTGGTGTTTGGATACTTTTATTACTGCCACATTATGTGTATACCTGGGATTCTTGTTTTTTTTGTCGGTCGATCATGCACCAGAAGTTCCCAAGAGATGGTGTTAATATCCAGGGACTTGAGAGAGGCTTTCAGCATGTCTTTGTATCACTTCTTTTGTCCCCTGTGCAATCATTTTCCTTGAGACAGCTCACCATAGAAGAGCTGTTTAGGGATGCGATGATCTGGCATCCTTACAACATGGCCTGCCCAGCACATCTGGACTTTCATCAACAGAGTGTAAACTGATGATAGGCCTGCTCTGGAGAGGACATCTGTGTCTGGTATCTTATCCTGCCACCGAATCCTCAGAATTCTACGAAGGCAAGTCATGTGGAAGTAGTTCAGTTGCCTAATGTGCCTCCTGTACACTGTCCAGGTCTCACTAGCATACATCAGGGTAGTTATCAGAGTAGATGTATGTATGTATGTATGTCTGTATGTGTGTGTGTGTGTGTATATATATATATATATATATATATATATATATATATATATAATGCTAAAAATATGAACCCTGGGAGTATTCATATCAAGAAATAAAATGAACACCAGGGTAGTAAAACTATAAAAGTTTAATTAAAAAGCGCCAAGCTTTCGCCGTCCCTGCCGGCATCATCAGGGCTAGAGCGCCAGAAAGTGTGAGAGTTTTTTATAGGCAAGTCAGAGTCTGCCCCCGGCTCCTCGATATCATCACCGGGCCTAATTGATTCAACTGCGCTTGATTGGTTTGCTTCCTCCTATTCCTCTTAGTTACGTGTGTGTTGTCGTCTCTCCTCCTTTCTTTCGATTCTGGGATGGGTGGGATAACTCCCCTACCGTTCAAATTATCTCTGTTCTTCAACCCATCATGGACAAAGGGGTGTATATAAATAAGGTGCTGGAATTGCTACAGGACAGTGCTGCTTATAGAATAGTGAGTAAAGATCCCTCCACTACGTTAAGGAACCGCACCAACAAGCTTCTTGATGACTTAAAACGGAATGGGAGGATGGGGGAAGATGTGTTAAAAAGGGTACGCCCTGGCGATTCAGCCCTTGCCAGGTTTTATGGCTTTCCTAAAATACACAAATCCAACGTCCCCCTCCGTCCCATTGTCGCATTTAGGGGTACGCCCACCTCTGAACTGGCCAAGTGGCTGAGCGTACGTATCTGCCACTTGACCAGTAATAGTAATACCACTGTGAGATCGGCAGATGAGTTCCTCAATAAAATTGGGGCCCTGAGGGTGGAGGAAGATGAACTCATGGTCTCTTTTGATGTGGTCTCTTTATTTACTTCTATCCCGCAAGAACTTGCGATTACAGCTTTAAGAGACCGGTTGAATCAAGGAGACCAGGAACAACATCAGGACTCCCTCCAGACAGAAGACCTTATAAAATTGATGGGAGTCTGCTTAAACACCTACTTCACCTTTCAGGGCACTATATTTGAACATATCAAGGGAACTCCAATGGGGTCGCCGATCTCCAGCATAATAGCAGAGGTGGTGCTCCAACGTTTAGAACACATAGCGATGGCCCAATACCAACCTAAGTTTTGGGCCCGCTATGTGGACGACACGTTTGTAGTCATCAAGAAGCAACACAAGACTGACTTTATGGGCATTTTGAATTCGATATACCCAGACATCCAGTTCACCATGGAGGAAGAAAATCAGGGCACATTAGCATTCTTGGATGTACTGGTGCAGCGCCAACTGGATGGATGTCTGACCACCAGGGTATACCGAAAATCAACATGTACGGATAGGATTCTCCATTTTGAGAGCAACCATCCGACAGCCCAAAAAGCCAGCTGTGTTAAAACCCTATTTAAATGTATGGAATCACATTGCAGCACTGCCAAAGCAAAGAGGGAGGAGAGAAACCATCTTTTCCAAATATGTAAGCGCAACGGGTATCCGACAAAATTTGTTAACCGGTTCAGTAAATCATCTGAACCCTGGAATAACCCTGCACCCCAAGAACCCACACCCCAGACAACCACACGAGTTACCCTCCCCTATATCCATAATACCTCAGAGGCTACAGCGAGAATCTTGGCACCATATAACATACAAGTAGCGCACAAACCAAATCAAATGCTACGAGCAGCCATCATGTGCCCTAAGGACCCGCTCCCCAGCATGGAAAATCGGCAGTCATATACAAGATTGATTGTATGGACTGCCCGTGTAACTATGTTGGGGAGACTGCCAAACGGGTAAAGACCAGGGTCCACGAGCATAAATTGGCAGTAAGAAGGGGGGACCAATACTCCCAGATATGGGCTCACATGGCAGAATTGGGCCATAGATTCAATTTCAGTGAAGTTAGCGTGCTAGCAAGTGACAATACCAAGGGAGGCCGCCTACTTAGGGAGGCGTGGCTCTCTAATAATAGCTCTATTAATCGGCACATTGACCTGTGTCCAGCATATATGGTGTTAAGATCATGGAGTGCGACCAACCAGCTGCCCCATTATCGACGACCTAATAACAACCCGGATAATATCAAGGAGAACATATCAACCCCCCAACTGGCTCGGTGTAGGCCAGATGAGGAAGAGCAATTATGGAGCATCCCTACCACTCTTACAACACCAGCACAGATCCAAAGGAACAGCAGAATGAATCTGGCAGCCTGCCTACGCCTGGAAAGAAGCGAGGCAACCGATCTGGAGAGGAGGAGACGACCCCTCCACTCAGCTGAGATGGCCGGATTGAGGATGTGTGAAGTGCGGAGCGAAGCCAGCGACGGACTCACAGACGCTTTAGAGAACTCCGAAGACCCCCACGATGCGCACATGGGCACGAACGACGTCAGAAGGGAGAGGAGAGCGAAAGAGAAGCATGGCGGCACTCGAGAAGATCGTAATTCCACTACCTCCCCCAGACCGAGCCTCCGAATTATAACGCGTACGAAAGGAACACAGGAGGCTCAGGAAAGGGGGAGGAGGAGTAAGATGACTGAATATAATTACAGTCAGGGGACCACCCCCCCAGTAGATAAACAACCCATCAACCTATCCCAGATCACCAGCATATCGCAACCAACTCAGAGTGACTTACAGGATTGCCCAGAGGACAGTTGGATGGGAGGAGAAAGTACTAAAGTTAAAAGAGAAGGCTATCGCAAAAAGAACAGCCAAGCGGAGGATGATTGGGAAAGGAAGGGGAGGTGTACATTACCACTCAAACCTGATGGGGAGGATGGGTTGAAGAACAGAGATAATTTGAACGGTAGGGGAGTTATCCCACCCATCCCAGAATCGAAAGAAAGGAGAAGAGACGACAACACACACGTAACTAAGAGGAATAGGAGGAAGCAAACCAATCAAGCGCAGTTGAATCAATTAGGCCCGGTGATGATATCGAGGAGCCGGGGGCAGACTCTGACTTGCCTATAAAAAACTCTCACACTTTCTGGCGCTCTAGCCCTGATGATGCCGGCAGGGACGGCGAAAGCTTGGCGCTTTTTAATTAAACTTTTATAGTTTTACTACCCTGGTGTTCATTTTATTTCTTGATATGAATACTCCCAGGGTTCATATTTTTAGCATTATTAACTATATATATATATATATATATATATATATATATATATATATATATATATATATATATATATATATATATATATAGTTAAAATATTAAAAATATGAACCCTGGGGGTATTCATGGCAAAGAATAAAATGAACACCAGGGTAATAAAAACTATAAAAGTTTAATTAAAAAGCGCCAAGCTTTCGCCGTCACCTGCCGGCATCCTCAGGGCTAATGCGCCAGAGAGTGAGAAAATCTTTTATAGGCATGTCAGAGTCTGCGCCCGGCTCCTCGATCTCGTCATCGGGCCCAATTGATTCAACTGAACATGATTGGTTTGTTCCTTCCTATTCCTTTTAGTTACGTGTCCATCCTCATCCATCCTCCTTTCCCTTAATCTTGGGATGGGTGGGGTGAAACCCCTGTTATTCTGGTTATCCCTATGCTTTAACTCATCCCCCCCATCGGGTTCGAGTGGGAATGTGCGTTTCACCTTCCCTTCCCAACCTTCCTCTGCACCAGCCTGAAGATGACGAATGTGACTTCGTCGAAACGTTGCCAAGACACTTCCAATTTTACGCGGGAGAAAACCCGAACAACCAAAGACATATATATATATATATATATATATATATATATATATATATATATATATAATATAAGGTGACCAACCATCCTCCTTTTGGGAAGACAGTCCTCCTTTTTTGAGTTCTGTCCTCCCTCAAAAAGTGTCCTCCTAAATGGCCTCCTTTTCCATATACTGTCCTCCTTTTGGGAGGACAGTCCTCCTTTTGTGAGTTCTGTCCTCCCTCAAAAATGTCCTCCTAAATGTCCTCTTTTTCTATATTTGAAGACTTATCTGCAGGGCTTTTTTTCCCTCATAGAATGCTTAGGAGGCTTTCCGGGACCTTTTTTTGATGGTTTTCTTCAATTTTTGCCTGAGCTGTGCTACTCCCCCATTGGCTTTCGAAAGCCAGTAGGAATTGCTGCTGAGCGTGCCAAAACACCTGGGCGGCAAACTTTGCACGTGCAAGTTGCAGGAACTTTGCACCCCTCACTGCTACCCAACTACACCATCTCCTACTTAGTTCTGCAGATAGCTGGATGGGACTGGAGCGGTAAGTTTCTCTTGATCTTCCCTGTTCAGTTCTACACAGGGATGCACAGGGTAGGCGGTGGTGCTGGGGGGTGGCTGGGGGGTGGCTGCAGGGCCGGAGCCAGCACGGTTGGTGCTTTGAGAGCTGTGGGGCCGGCTCTACGGGGATGTGCAGGGTGGGCAGTGGTACTGGGGGGCAGCTGGGGGGGACAGCTGCAGGGCTGGAGCTGGGGCAGCTGGTGCTTTGCCTTTGTGAGCCGTGGGGCCGGCTCTATGGGGATGTGCAGGGTGGGCGGTGGTGCAGGGGGGCGGCTGGGGGGGCGGTTGCAGGGCTGGAGCCAGCGTGGCTAGTGCTTTGCTTTTGCGAGCCGTGGGGCCGGCTCTACGGGGATTCGCAGGGTGGGCGGTGGTGCTGGGGGGCAGCTGGGGGGGCAGCTGCAGGGCCAGAGCCAGCATGGCTGGTGCTTTGCCTTTGCAAGCTGCGAGGCCGGCTCTATGGGGATGTGCAGGGTGAGCGGTGGTGCTGGGGGATGGCTTGGGGGGGTGGCTGCAGGGCCAGAGCAGGCGCGGCTGGTGCTTTGCCTTTGCAAGCTGCATGGTCGGCTCTATGGGAATGTGCAGGGTGGGCGGTGGTGCTGGGGGGGTGGCTGCTGGGGGGGTGGCTGCTGGACCGGAGCTGGCATGGCTGGTGCTTTGCCTTTGCGAGCTGTGGGGCCGGCCGGCTCTATGGGGATGCGCAGGGTGGGTGGTGGTGCTGGGGGGCGGCTGCAGGGCCAGAGCTGGCTCGGCTGGTGCTTTGTCAGCCGTGGGGCGGCTATGGGCGGGGGCGTGGCGGGCAGTTGACCTTCCATGGGCTGCACCAGCTGGTGGTCTACGCAGTGCTGACCTGCGCTGCCACCACCTCACCCTGCACACCTACATGGCCGTTCTGGAGTGCCTGGCTCACAACACCTGCCTCCGCCGCCCACCCCCGCGCAATCCAGCTGTGTAGATTTTTGGACAAGTGAGAAATCGAGATTGAATGTTGATACTCTAGTTGCAGCACTTGCTGTAGAATTCAATATGAAGGATATTTCTTGTTCAGATATTTCCAATATATTGTTAGAAGATGATACATTGACAAAAAATATTCATTCAATGGAAAAGTACTCATTTAAATAATTAATAGGCATGTAAGCATAATTACAATATAAAATATTGTTACAAATGGTTTTTATTATGCACTTATCATATTATAGTGTATTCTGTATTATTGTTGCAATAAATACAATGTTTCTTTTATTTACGATATTTTTTTCTTCAATTTATTCGTGTCCTCCTTTTTGTTGTAAAAAAGTTGGTCAGCTTAATATATATATATAGTACAGTGCTAACTATATACATACATACATACATACCTCAGAAAACAAATACATACGTACATACATACATACATATATATATACATACATATAACTATACATACTCTATATAACTAATATAGCAATTATAATGTTTTCTATCTTTCTTTCACTTCTACATAACACCAGACCTCAGGATCACTGACTAAATGAGTGGAAATTTAGGACCTATATAATCATCTATCACTACATGGAAGAGTGTTATATTGGGCAGTATTACAAATGTCAATTATGAATAATAAATACCAGTAGTTTTAAATTATAGTTTCTCATGTGTTGTAGGAATGTCTGTCAGTTATGGCCTAGATAAGGCAAAACAGTGAGTTACTTGCTGTTAATTTTAGGATCACAATGCCATGTTTTGGGAGTAATGTTGATGAAGAATATGAGGTGTTGAATGATATTGTTTCTAAGCTTTTGATAAGTATCTGGCTTTCCTACAAAAATAACATTTTGGGTTTGTAGGGAACTATTACCTATGAATGCAAGCAGCAATGTGTATATCTTCTACCATCAAAATATGGAATCAAATATTCTCCATTATCGCATCAAATATTTCTTTGAAGAGGAGCCAGTATTTGCAGTTTAAAGGAAAGCCACAGATTGATTTTGCTTCTCTAGATCAACCTTTGCCTAGTTTCACAGCCAGAAGCTTAAAAACAATTATAACATATGCTCTGGCTGTCAAAATCTTACTTGTTCAATTTTCTAGACCTCAGCAAAGGAGCATGATTGATACACAGCATGTCAGATCTCCCTGTTAGAATTTTTTTCCCTTCTGTTTTATTAGTAAACCAATTCTGTTATTTTTATGCCTTTCAAATGTCATTTGCAGCACTTTGGCAGAAATGTTTTACTCTTGAAATAAATGCATCCTGTTGGGTACTACATTTCAAAGAATTTCCCTCTGCCACAAGATGATTGAGCGTAGATTAATTACTTTTAACCTTAGCAACCTTAGTCATTCCTGTGAAGCACATTAAAAAAAGGATCAAAAATTATTTTGTTTGTTTTGCTGTTGTAATCCCAAATGTTACTAAACTCTGAAGTCTTCTTTATGGCTTTTTCTCAAGTCTCTGAATATTAATGCACAAGCAAGCTCTACTAATCATTTTTAAATGACACGTCCTCATGGTGTTGATTTGTCTTAACCTCAGCTCAATGGGGAGGCAGCTTAAAGTCATCCTTAGCTGTTTTAAAATGGTAGTTTACCTCTTCCTGAATGCCCGCTTTGCTAAGGCTATGATCTTGTATTAAGGTGACCAACTTTTTTACAATGAAAAGGAGGACACAAATATATTGAAGAAAAGGAGGACATGTAGGAGGACACTTTTTGAGGGAGGACAGAACTTACAAAAGGAGGACTGTCCTCCCTAAAGGAGGACGGTTGGTCACCTTACTTGTATGCATCCTGATAATTTGGCTGATGATACCAAAAGAGATGTCCAGCTCTTTTGGCCATTTCAGGATGCTTCAGATGGTTGGTTGTCCTTGCTCTCTGTGGCTATTTTGATTTGAGCTGCAGCAGGAACCAGACACTTGGCTTCCACAGAAGAATCTATTTACATAATGCTTTCAAAGATATTATTCACATCTTACACAGATTCCTTATATAAAATACAACTTGAATTCCTGCACTCAGGTTTCTTATCACTGAAAAAAGCTAAATCTAAATAGAATCAATCCTGTGCCGCATAGAAAAACAGTTTAAACCAGAAAATAAAACAAGCTTCTATTAGCTGTATATTGCTGTCAACTGTATATTTCATTTGGCTTGTTCTGTCACCAATGAGCATGCTATGGTTTTTGCTGTTTCTGCTGATCAGGGAGTTTTCATATGGCCAATTTTTACTATTTTTTGTATTGGGGGAGCAGTGCCATCTTGCCTATTCCTAAGCGCTACTTCCAAGTATTGCTAATTGCAGGCAATGATTGCCAATCCTGGATTTCCCTTGCTGCTCTAATAGAGGTGATGTCTGCCTCATTGTTGACCATTCTCTTACATTTCATTGTACAACTTCTCTATATGACTGTTAATCAAAATGAGAAGTCACAGATAATAATTAAGATAATAAAACTCCCTTTTTACAACCCTGTAATTCAGGGATGTCAAACTGCTGGCCTGCAGGCCGGTTTCATCATACCGGAGCCACATCCACCCCATTGCCGGCAATGGCAAAAAAGCTCCGATACATCACGTGACGTCGCGAGTTTGACATGTCTGCTGTAATTCCTTAATTTGGGTAGAGGCAGGGCTGGGGATTTATCGGCAGATAATCTTCCTGATGCCACACAGAGTTCTCAGCAAATATTTTTTCTTTGCGCCCTAGGAGAGAAATATCTATCTCCATCTAGGATTGAACTCTCGACCTTCTGAGTGGAAGGTGAACGTTTTCACCACTTGGCCACCATGTCGCTCAAAATTAAAATAATAATTTATCTTAATATTTAATATTCTTCAACAGCATTAAGGAAAAATGAATATGTATCTCTATCTATGTATGTATACTTTTTAATTGCCTATTTAAAATAATATTTTTTTCCAGATTTAAACTCACCCCCAAAGAAATGTCACTATTCTCAATATTATCAGGAGATTTAGACACTGCTAATGTATCTAGATCAACTGTGTATTAAAGAACTATTTTAACTAAATATATTACCATTTTGGAATTTTAGGCAATTAAATTCTTTTGTTTTCTTTTTTGCAATAGCTCATACAGTTTAAAAATGTAATATAATGAGTGCAATATTAGTACCATTATGATATCTCTCCGCACAAACAACTGATAAACCAAACTTATCTGCAATTTTCAAACTGAGATTATACTAGAGTTTAAATACTTCATATATCATTTCATAATAATTGTATTTCTGCCACAATCTTTTCCAAATGTGCTTTCCAGACTTTAATGCAGGAAATAAAATAGAGCTATTGCTAAAAATGGAACCAAGGCTCTGAAATAATTCATAGTTCTAATTATATCCGTAGCAGTTTTTGACTTGGTCACTTGCTTTCCATACAGAAGTTGCAGGAAAAAATATATTTCCAGTGTCAAAGCTGAAAGTCATTAATGTTAAAACTGATTCCATATATTATTCAGTTTCCCAGCAGATCCCAATAATATCAAGAAGCAGGGGTTTTTTTTGGGGGGGGGGGAATCCATTTGCTGGAAGCAATTCTGTAAAAATATTCATCCTTAATCTTAAGTGGTCAGATAGATAGCTTTAGCATTTCACTAAGAATTCAGGAAAAACTGGAAAGATGCAACCTCTTAGCATGAGGCTGATACTTAAAAGCTTTTCACCACTAGTTAGTTATGTACTCCAACCATTATATTTTAATTTTCATAATGTGGATCCCAGTCAAATTTCAACTTTGCGATGGTTGGCCTATAAATTAAAGAAAAAGGCAAAAGAACAATACACCAACTACAAGATGAAAGTGGAACAGTACAATATAGATGGGAAGAAAAAAAAATAATACAAAAATTCTTTTCAAAGCTATACCATCAGGAAGATATACCAGATGATAAAGTCAAACAATATATAGAGGCAGCAAAAATGAGCAAAATCACTGAAGAACAAAAGGAAATGTTGAATAGACCAATAACTGCAATAGAATTAGAAACAGCATTGAAAAAACAAAACAAAACAAAAAGCAACAAATCACCAGGCCCAGATGGAATTCCGGTCGAGTTTTATAAAAATACACAAGAGTTGCTACAATGGATAATGTTGGAGATTTACAATGAGGTGCTGGAAGAGGCAAAGATGCCCACAACTTGGACTGAAGCAATCATCACCCTCATTCCTGAGGAAGACTCGGACCTACAACAAATTCAAAATTATAGACTGATCTCTTTACTGAATACAGATTATAAGACATTTACAACAATAATAGCAGAAAGGATAAAAAAAAATTGAATAACTACATCCACCCAGATCAAAATGGATTTTTACCAGGATGACAAATAAAAAATAACATGAGGATAATACTGAACACTTTAGAATTTTATGAAGTCCATCCTGAAAGACAAGCTACACTGGTTTTTCTTGATGCCCAGAAGGCATTTGATAATCTGAATTGGAATTTTATTATAACACAATTGTACTATATGGATTTTGGGACAAAATTTGGAAAGATGGTTGAGAAAATATATACTAAACAAACAGCTAGGGTAATTATAAATGAGGAAATGACAGAAAAAATTGATATAACCAAAGAAGTAAGACAAGGATGCCCACTTTCCCCTCTTCTGTTTATTTTATCATTAGAAATACTCCTTACAAAAATCAGAGAGGACCAAGAAATAAAGGGTTTAAAAATTAAAAAGGAAGAATATAAGGTCCAGGCCTTCGCTGATGATTTGATATTTATTTTGGAAGATCCATTAGAAACCGGCTTTAAATTGATTAAAAAAATAGAAGAATTTGGTGAGGTAGCCGGACTTAAGATTAATAAGAATAAATCCAAATTAATAACAAAAAAATCTTACAAAGGCACAGGAAAGGGAACTGGAAGATAAAACAAAGATAAGTATAACCAAGAAAACAAAATATTTAGGGATCTGGCTTACAGCGAAAGGTTCCTCGATTAAGGAGGACAATGATGATAAAATATTACACCAGATAAAAAAAGATTTAGAAAATTGGGAAAATTTGCAAATTTCATTTTTAGGGAGGACTGCTATGGTCAAAATGAATGTACTGCCAAAACTATTATTTCTGTTCCAGGTTATTCCAATAAAATTAGGAAAAACATTCTTTCAAGAATTAAATAAATTGGTCACTAAATTTATATGGCAAAGGAAAAAACCCAGGATTAAATTAAAACTCTTGCAAGATATGAAAGATAAAGAGGGATTGGCATTACCAGAGTGGGAAATATACTTCCAAGCATCGAGCTTAACTTGGCTAAAAGATTGGATGGATTTGAAAAATACTAGAGTTTTAACAAAAGAAGGACCTGACTTGCAAGCAGGATGGCATGCATTCCTATGGGACGAAAAACATAAAATACACAGATACTTTCAAAGACACATAGTTAGGAATGCATTGCTACAGACTTGGGAAAAAATAAAACAAAAACATTATATAAGAATTCCAATGTGGTTATCCCCAACAGAAGCTCTGAAATACCCAAACCTATTGGATATAAATAAGATAATTAGATACAGGGAATTAGTAAATGAACAGGGAAATCTGAAAACAAAACAAGAATTGGAACAAGATATTGGCAGAGAGATTGACTGGTGGACATTTACACAAATTCAATCTAAATATACAGAGGACAAAAAGTTATATGAAATCCAAAAAGAGCCGCAAGAATTGGATAAAATTATACATGGAACAGAAATAAAATTAATTAGCAATTTATACAAATACCTATTGAGATATAAAATGGAAGACGAGGTTGTCAAAGACACAATGATTAGATGGGCAAAAAAATTCGGATATAATATAGAATTGGAGAAATGGGAAAAATATGGGAAATAAATATAAAATTGACTATGTCGGCGGCATTCAAGGAAAACCAGTTGAAGATGTTTTACAGATGGCATCTTCCACCAGCAAAACTTGCCAAGATGTTCCAGAACAATTCGCCAACATGCTGGAAATGTAAAAAAGTACATGGAACATATTATCATTTATGGTGGAAATGCGCAGTTGCAAAAAAATACTGGTCTACAATAAGAAAATGGATCGAAGAAATAATAGACCAACCCGTAGACTGGAAACCAGAGATGTTTTTGTTGGGTATTTTAAACAGAAAATATAGTAAAGAAATATGGTACTTAATTTTACATATAATAACAGCGGCAAGAATAGCATATGCACAGTGCTGGAAAAATGAGAATATAGCATCAGAGGAAGAAGTAATAAGAAAAATCCTGGACTGTGCTGAGATGGACAAATTAACAAAAGAGATAAAAGAAAAGGAAGACACAGAGTATTATATAACATGGAACAAGTGGTACGTCTGGTTGGAGACTAGAAATAATAGAGGAGAATAAATATGGAAAGGTCAAAATTGAAAATATGTGTATAATAGTGTATTATAATAATAATATGAATTATTCTTAGTAAGAAGTAGAATATGAAGGAAGAAAAATGTAAATAAGAAATAACGGGGCAATAAGGACAAATATTCTAAAGAAGAATAAGGGGGGAAATGTAAATAATAGATTACCTTTATGTAATTGCTGTAAAAAAAAGGGAGAGGAATATATATTGTGTGTGTATGTGTGTTATGTTTTGTTGGTTAAAAAAAATTGAAAAAAAAATTTCAACTTTGGAGGTTCTCATTTTGTGGGAATTTTAGGAGATGCTAAAGTGGTTTCAAAAAAATAAATTTAATTCAGCAGTTTCAATAGAATTTCAAGGAAAGCCAGTGGAGTTTTCATAAGGCTCACCATATTTCCCCCTGAGGTTTCTCATTAAATAGTTTTGGTCAGATAAAATTGCAAATCAGTTGTGGAAATGCTTTCTTTAGAGCATAAGTTGTAAAAAAAAAATCAAACAAAGGAACATAAGCAAGAAACTAAAAATAAAGCAAAAATGTAATTATATTTTATTTATTTGTTTATTTTATAAACAAAATTTATATTTTGTTTTTGTCAGCCTGGATTCTTTCCAAAGAATGACAAATTAATTGATTAATAATCTAAAAAAATATATCATCTTCAAATCATATTATCTTTCAGTGAAGAAACTGGAAAAAGACATTTATATATATATATATATAAACAGTGGTAATTCAGTAGTTTGTCATCTGTGTAATTCTGAATAAAATATAGTTGAGTATTTGGTATATTTTTTATGATAAACATAAATTCAACATGTAACCTTTACTAGACTAACAATGTTAGTTAATGATTGAATCTCTTCAGTGTGATATACCTAGTCCTTTAGGACTCAGTTCTAAGACAGGAACCATTAACATTCTTTCAAGGAACTTTTCACTGAAATAATTTAGCATAATAATATTTGAAATATTTATCATAACTGTGTATCACTTGAAAGTATGAGCCTTGGGGGAGCACTATTGGGCTGCAGCCAAAATATTGGAATTCATTGGCTAGAAATATAGAGTTCTGTACTTAGGTGGAAAAAAAAAATCAGATGCAATACAGTTGATACCTGGCATGGTAGTACTACTTGTGAGAGGGATATGGGTATTCTGGTAGATCATACATGAAATATGAGACAGCTATGTGCTGCAGCTGCCAAAATATCCAATCAAATCTTGAACTGCATCAACAGAGTTTCAATATCACGATGGAAAATCCCACTTTATGCTGTACTGGTTTGATCACCACAATATAAAAAGGAGGCTCATAGTGATGGAGGGTAAATCTTCTGGAAAAAAGAATAAAGGTACTAGTAAGTAGAAAGCTAAGGAAATACATGATCTTCAAATATTTAAGGGAGAAAGGGTGTAAACTTATTATCCCTAGCTCCAGAGGATAGGACAAGACCAGTTGGTGGAAGATTCAAATTTGAATGATCAATTTCCTGACCATGAGATCTATTAAGCAGGGGAATTCCCTAGCTCCTATAGTTGTGAGAAGTTCATCTTTGCAGATTTTCAAGCGAAAATTATGTGTGGCGGACTAAATTCAATTCCATTATATTGTGTGGAATGATATGAGAAGGGAATTAGACTAGAAGGCTTTTAAAATCCTTCCAACTCTTCGATTCTATGATTCAATATCCCAAGCGACCTGTAAAAGTTATTACCAAACTGCAAATTTTAACAAAATTGAAAGAGAAAAATCATTAAATAGATGACTGGACATCAATCAGATTAACTGTGTTTATTTTTATAGGCAAATTTAAGTGACAATGGGATGAAATAAAATTAGGGGTTTGGTCTGGCTTTGCCCCAGGTTGGCATGGAGCCATCAGCCCATCCCGAATTCAATATCTTGCTGGAAAAAATGTTGTGCACTCCTATAATAGGATTAGACTATACTTGCATACTATATCCAATTTTGGTCACTACCATACAAAAAAAAAAAAATGCTATAGAAAGAGTGTAGAGAAGACCAACCAGGATAATTAGGGCAGGGCTTTTCAAACTTTTTACCAATTGTACCACTTTCAGGATATGGCAATATTCGAGTACCACCTAGCAAGGTGTCAAAAACATGATGACCCCAAAAAAAAAAAAACCTGTTCAAAGTTGCAATTGCACTGAAATGATTTATGACCATTTTTCACACTTATGACCATTGCAGCATGCCCAGGGTCATATGATTTATATTTGAATGCTTGGCAACTGATTCATATTTATAATGGTCACAGTGTTCCAGGGTCATGTGATCCTCTTCTGCAACCTTTTGACAAACAAAGTCAATGGCAGAGTTGCTGGTGGCCAAGTGCTAAGGCAGGACTTCCTTTCCTCCCTCTCTTCCCTGCCTCCCTTTTTCTCATTCCCATCTCCTTCTGAAGGAAGAATTTGAACCCCCCTCCCATATTTTCCCTCTTCCATATATTGATCAAAAAAGGAAAAGCCTCCAGAGACAGAAAAGACAAGCTGCTGAGTGAACTAGCTTAAAAAGGCACATTCCCCTTTAAGAATTAGCTACTGGCTAGAAAGGAAAGTAAGGAGCGCAGCACTTAAGGAAGAAAGAAAAATGTAAGTAATGGCTGCTGGCTAAGGCAACCTCCCCAAATGGCTCCATTCATAAGTAAAGGAATGCTACAGGCAAAATCCATTCAGGAGAAAAATACTTCAAAATCCCTTGCAGCAAAACTTACAGCCAACAACAGCAGAGCAATAGAAGCTAACACGAGCCATCAGCCAAATAGAAATGCCAAACACTCCTTAAAAAAACAAAGCCCTCATTGCACAAATCCCAGAACTTCAAAGTCACAAAAGCACATAAAAATCCTTCCACTCTCCATGTCCTTCCCTCCTCCATGCCTCACCTCCAGCCATTGCTGCCTTTTTTCATTCCTCTTGGAGGGCAATCCCTCCCCCACTGCATTTCTTCCCTGTTTGCTGCTGCCAGTACAGGTGGCTGCTACAGCAGTTGTAGAGTGGCTCATGGCCAGACTGCTTGATCTCCTCTCTCCCCACTCTCCCCCTCCCCTCCCCCTCCAGTGCAGTTGACTCTGCCTCCTCCCAAGGCTGCTGCTTTTTTTCTCTCTCCTTCTCCTGCCCAAACTGCCTCCTTTTATAGGCTCTCCTGTCTCCACTCCCTCCTCCCCCTCTCTCATGGGGGAGGGTGAGCCAGAAGTGAGCCTAGGGCCTTTGCAGCTCCAGAGGACTCTCTCACTGTAAGTCCTTGCCTGTGCTGGCTCTTTCCCTCCCCCACTACACTTGGCTAGGCAGGGCTGCGTACCACCTGCCACTCATTAATGTACCAAAAGTGGTATGAGTGCCACTGGTTGAAAAGCCCTGAATTAGGGGACTGGAAACTAAAACATATGATGAATGGTTGCAGGAACTGAGTATTTCTAGTCTAATGAAGAGAAGAACTAGAGATGATATGGTAGTAGTCTTCCAATATTTGAGGGGATGTCACAGATAAGAGTGGTCTGTGACCCTATTCTCCAAAGAACCTCAGTGCATTAAAAGAAGTGATAGATGGAAACTTATCAAGGATAGATGCAACCTACAACTAGGGAGAAAATGTATTGATAGTGAGAACAATCAGTCAAATGCCTTGTCTCCAGAAGTTGTGGGAGCTCCAGAACTGGGGGGTTTTAAGAAGAGATTGAACAGCCATTTGTCCAGACTGGTATAGGGTCTCCTGCTTGAGCAGAGAGTTTGGACTAGAAAAGTTTCAAGGTCCTTTCCAACTCTGTTATTTTTTTTTATTACACTAAACCTACAAAGATGGAAGAGGCATTTGGATAGGGTTATTCTCCAATCCCATTTAGCATATGGAAAACTATGGGAGATAAAGTTATATATGTAAAAGGGACTTGTGGGAAGAAGGGAGGATGATACAGTATTTGGAGCAAAAAGCTGTCAATTGGAGAAAAAAATTAAGTTTACTTATCATTGTCCTGTAATTTTCAAAACTTGTCTTAGAATGTTACAAAAATGGCCCATCAATGAGGATGCGCCATGACATGAATCTGTCTATAATTTCTAAAGTTACATACAGAACTACAGTGATTAAAATAATCAAAACATAAGGGAGCTTAAAAAAAAGAAATATTAATTATACTCCTTCCTTCCTTCCTTCCTTCCTTCCTTCCTTCCTTCCTTCCTTCCTTCCTTCCTTCCTTCCTTCCTAGTCAGTGTCAACTCTTAATGACCGTATAGTTAGACTTTCTCCATGATGATCTGTCCCTAACTTGTTTCTACCAGATTTTTTTACCAGTGCACACATTTCTATTGTAACTGAGGCCATCATTTTCTGCTGATCATCCTCTTCCCAGCATTAGAACTTTCTCTCAGGAGCTAGACCTTTCACAACATGTCTTAAGTACGATCATTTGGTCAATTGTGCCTCAAGTGAGAATGTTTAAACAAATATCTAAATAAATTCTTGTTACAATTCCTAATCTCAGGGTGAAATTCAAAATTCCAAGTGGAAGAATAGGAAGCTTCCTTAAATTCAAGGATGATTTACCCAAAGGTATTCACAACTTTATTACATTGTATTTTTTTTGCTCAGAACCAGCAAAAGCTATAGTGGGAAGTAGATATGGGAGAATAAACAGCTTAATCACATCAGAAACCACAGTACATTGTTACACACTTTATACTCAGAGGAATATAAAGTTCTTTGCTAGAATCTGTAGCACGTTATTGCAGGTTCACTCACAAATGTGTAAAATGGGAATAAGATAAAACAATATGTTCTCAATATATTCTATCCACTCAGGCATTGTAAGTTTCAGGTTATTACTAGTTAAAATTCAAAGCTATGAAACATTACATAATCCTAAACCATAATTTGAAGGTGGGTGGTAGAAGTGGATTTTTGTTGTTGGATTTTGTTTTTGTTATGGTACAGATTTTAATTTTGTGCTGCGTTGCCTAGGCTTATCTACATAATGGTACAGAAAAGAAATTCTGAAGAGACCTATCTCTTATTCCCTCAACCCAAATAAAATATATCAAAAGAAGTCTAAAGAAAGCAGAATGAGAAAAAATAGAAAAGGGGAAGGACATTTCTACTACCTGCTTTTTCTTTTAAATCCAAGACATGTAGTTGATACAGTTTTATATCAATAAGAAATAATGCCCTTCTGGCAAACACTCAACACACAATTCAATTTTCTCTAATTATAAAGCAAACTCTGTAAATAATGAAAACCATAATTGCAGACATTGGAATAATTAAAAAATTAAAAAACCAAAGGGTACTGATTTTTTAAGTACTTATTTTTCAGCATACCTACAGTTGGAAATATTTTATGAGGAAACAATAATTGTGAAAGGAAAAGAAGACGAAGACCAGTGAGATGGAAACCAATCTTTTCTTAATCTATGTGTATTCAAGACACATTTTTAGTTTAATATGTCATGATTTAAACTTCTCAATAAGAATTCAGATTTGCATACTCTGGGGAGAGATTTTTTTTTACACTGTATTGAAGAGGTCATTATAAGCTTAACTTGAGATGATGAAATGTATGTAAGCCATAACCTAGCCCTGGTTTCATCATTCCTTCTGTAAAAATAAGCATATCATTCATTAATATATAAATCCCATCCAGAATATTTTCAACAATTTCCCCTGTCCAAATGAATATAGAAAATCCAGCCTGGGTTCAACAGAGGAACAGTTAATTCATTACTTTCTGTTGTGAGAAACCCAAAAGCAGACCATGAAGGCACAAGGATTTCTCAATCATCTTACCTGGATTTGAAAAGTATTGGGGCTTCTAAAGTAGAAAATCCATGTAATTATTCAGATTACAGACAGTAGACAAAAATGTATCTATCCCCGTCCTTAAAAACATCTAATCAATAATTTTACCTTTGATATTCTGACAATGTCTCGAACAAGACATACATTCATAGCTAATAACCTCACTATTTGCAATTTTATTTATTTTTCAACCAGGGCATAATTCATTCATTCATTCATTCATTCATTCATTCATTCATTCATTGGTGTCTGTAGGTGTATCCATTAAGTTCATGTTAACTTTTAGTGACCATATAGATAGAATTTTTCTTTGACAATCTGTCCCTAGGCTGGCCCATCAGGTGTACCCATCACCAATGTAACCAAGTCTAACTAATTTGCTGCTGGTTGCCCTCTTCTTTTCCTTGCATCTTTTCCAGATAGCTAGGCCTTCAAAAAATCCACCTGAAGTCCAATAATTTGAGCTTCATCATTTGTGCCTTCAGTGAGAATTCTGGGTTGGTTGGTTTAATTATCCATTTGTTGTTGTTTTTTCCCCTTGGCTGACCATAGTATTCTCAAGAGATTTTTCCAATACCAAATTTCAAAAGCACCAATACTCTTTCTATTCTGCTTCTTCAATATTCACACAGAGATGAACATATCCCACCTCTCTATTCTAACTTAACTCTTCACCCTTCAGTATTAATTCAAGCTCTTTTTTTACAGCTTACTTCTGACTAATTTTGGATATTGGGAGTTTTGGATCTTCAGAGATTCTGCTGAAAACCATTGGATAATCTTGACCAACAGAAATCAAGTATAAGTAGCTAATGAGGGGGAAGACAAATTCAAAAAAATCCTTTCTTTTATCTAGCAAACTTTCTCAGTCGTTAGTTTTCCTAATTCAGACTACTATTTTTCATTGACTATTTGCAATGCAATATGGTATTGCTCATCATGCTGACTCCAAACATACTCCTACAAGGTTGTAAAGGAAGTACATAAGGCTTGTAAACAGTGAACAGTATATCTATTTATATTTTTAGAATGTTCATTTTCATTCTAGGAAGTCCAAAGTAGCTAGCAGAGAAGAAGTGCAAAGATACTACATTAAATCCTATTATCTTATGGTAAACTGTCTGAAAGCCTAAATGTTTAACTAGAAATAAGTCACATTAAGTTCAGGTACGGTTATTTCTATCTTAGCATTATGATGGGATTCAAATATGTGAACAAGTGTGGATGCTACTTCTGGAAGTCAATTCTGGGTCTGGGCAACAAAAAAATAGCTACCAGTTCTGCCAGACTGGTGCGAACTGGCTGCATCCCACCACTGCTTAGCATGTACAGCCTTCTTTGCACATCATCATCATCATCATCATCATCATCATCATCATCATCATAATAATAATAATAATGCACCATTAAAACATTATATGATTTCAAAAACTTTTAAAACTTTCCATAAATCCTTCTAAGATTGTATCATATTGAACTAAAACATCTGGAACTAAAGCTAAAATCTGTATCAAGTCTTCATAAAAATTAAGGTCATCTTTATTACAAGTAGTGAATAGAAAAATGACATTGATTTCTTGTTTTTCTGTGAGTTGGTTTCTCTTGTCAGAGCATGGTTGATGTTGTCTAGTCAAGACATCTGCAAAAAGAATACCAAGAAACCAACAATTCAACCTTAGATAAATTTTCCACTGAAAAACCAAATAGTATTGATATGAGCCACTCATACATTAGTATGCTTTTTAAAACCTTTTTATTAATCTTTATTTTAGAAAAACACAACATATAAGCAAAATAAAATAACAAAATTAAACAATCCTTAGTTTTTTTTAAAAAAGAATGATAAATTAGAAAACAAAAAAAGATTACAGAAAGAAAGAAAAAGAAAGAAAGAAAAAAAGAAAGAAAGAAAGAAAGAAAGAAAGAAAGAAAGAAAGATAAAGTAATTTTTTGTGTGAAAAATATATTTTACCATTTACTGTCTGTGGAGATTCTCGGTCATCCAGGTCATAGTTATCCCAAATATGCTTTTCAATAGGCAGCTGCTTTCTTGTTTTTCTTTTGAACACATTTCACTTCTCATCCAAGAAACTTGTTCAAGTCTAATTGGATGGTGGGGAATGGAAGGATTTATATTCTTTGCAGACAGCTGGTCATTTGCATTCTTTTAGAGCAGACATGTCAAACTCACGACGTCATGTGACATCGCGCAATGTATTGGAACTTTTTCCCCATTGACAGTAATAGAGTGGGCGCGGTTTCCTTGTGACGTGTCTAGCCCGCGGGCCGGCAATTTGACACCCCTGTTTTAAAAAGTCAGTGAGGCCACTTGGAGGTTTGTCTGTGTCCTCAGGGTCAGCTAAGTAGTGCAAATGGGTGTGGAGCCTTCCTGGAACTGCTGAAAGGACTGTGTTGTGGAGTGTGCTTTCTACAGGATGTTTTCTGCTCTGTGTCCCTTGATGTTGAAAACAGGCTCAGGCTGTTGGGGATGAGTCTGTGTTGTCTGCATCTCAAACTGCAGTGAAACTGGTTACTGTAGTTTGCAATTTTTCTGGAAATCCATTCATATTCCCGCACCATTCAAAGGATGTTCATCCCAAAGTGCATAGCTAAATGTCTATGGCAGTGTTTCTCAACCTTGACAATTTTAAGGCATGTGGACTTCAACTCCCAGAATTCCACAGCCAGCAATGAAGTCCACATGCCTTAAAATTGTCAAGGTTGAGAAACACTGGTCTATGGAGATTCTCAGTTATCCAGGTCATGATTGTCCCAAAGGTGCTTTTTCAAGAGGCAACTGGACTTTCTTGTTTTTGAAGACATTTGCACTAAACAGTTTTTCAAAAGAAAAACAAGAAAGTCCAGTTGCTTCTTGAAAAAGCACCTATGAGTTTACCATTTACTGCTTATCTATATAATTGTGCTTATAACTGTTTGTTATATCCAAGACATCTCAATTTTTATATTCATAAATATTCACAGTATATGAAAAGCATAAGCAAACAGAAGTCTCAATGAGTAGCTCTATTTATCTGCAAAAAAGTATAACACAGAAAACACACACATACACAAAGCAGTCTGTGCTTTCCAAATTACAATTACTGACGTCATCAAATCTCTCTTTCCCTTCCACCTTTTTCTTCTCACACATCCTTCTCTTTTTATTTTGTTACACATCCTTCGCTTCTTGGCAACCGCAATATCAAAGAAAATCTACTTCTTCAAATTTGTCCTGAAAATTTAATGTTATTTAGTAGTTCATCTTTCTAGATATTTAAATAATTTGAGAGAAGAACATTATGTAATGCTAGAAAACTAGCCCCTTGCTTTTTATATTAACGGGCTGCTAAAGTTTTAAGTGCTAGGTGTAGAGACTAGAGATATCATTTATATATCTGTCAGCAAGCTTAGTTTGAAAATTAGTTCATACTTTCAAACTCCATAACCTTTGTTTATTTAAGAACAGGTGAATTGCCAAAGGTTCCAGAGACGTTATTATATAATATTTCATCCTTTCAAATCACTTAGCATTGTTATCTGGGAGTTTAAGATAGTGTCATGCAAATTCACAAGCACGCCAAAAGGCATTATGAATGTAGATTTGTTTTGAAATGGAACCCATGGTGTTATGTGGAAAGATGGAAGGCATGGGGATTGGGGATGATACACAGCCTTTGAAAGCTACAAAACAGGACTAAAGGCATTTTATATTGGGATTCTGAATGGATAATTTTTAATTGTGCGGAAAACATAAAAAATTTAACTGCAGAAGGTTCTGAAATGCATCTTTTTGGGGAGCTTAGAATATACTATTATTCATGTAACTCTTCATTTCTGCAGCAGCACAGCTTTCTGTTGTACTAATTAATCACTAGCAGAGATAACTGTTTACTGTTATTAATTGTTATTACTTATTTTTTCTCTATTTCTTTCTTTTTTGTTTTATTTTTAAGAATCCAAAATATAATTATAATTATTCTGCAATAAAGGGTTCACATTTGGCAGCTGGGTAACTTTGGACCAGTCATTCTGTCTCAGCCCTAGCAAGCAGGCAATGGTCATCCACTTCCAAAATCTTACCAAGAAAACCACAAAGTCCTGTTTTATTTTTTAATTTTATTGTTTATTAAAACAAGTTATTAAGATAGCTTATTTTTAATTTACTGTTAACCTATGCCTCAAGGGGACTTAACATTAATGGAATATGTGACAATGAATAGCTTACCTTTAAGTCTATGCCAGTTAATGATGCTATATATTCCATCAATAGGGGGCTGCAGTACAAGGGAGCTTTAAGCTGCTCCTGTCTGTGTTGATGCTCTCTGTGTTGTAAACCAGTTTTTCTTTGTTTTTTTAAATCAACCTGAAGCACACAGATGTTGCCAGGTATTTAATTTAGACTGCTGGCTGCTTTGGACCATTCCTCCACTGCTGTGCATTTCATGCCAGCAAAGCAGCTGCCAATCACTTTCTTTTCTGTGGGCAGGCACTTACTTAATAGATATATTGAATATGTGTGTTGATGTCTGAGTATGTCTGTGGGTATATATGTGCGCACATAATTCTTGAAATCCTTTGTGCTTTTTTTGGGAACAAAACCATTTTTCATCTCAACATTTTAGGATATGTAAAATTTATAATTACTGCAGCTTTGAGCTCTCTGCATATTAGAACTCCAAAGCAGAGTTATAGAAGATGCTTTTAAAATGATCACCATGAGAGATGATGCTTCTAAAAGTCTGTAAATACAGTTAGTCCTCACTTACCAACCATGTTTTCAGTGACTGTTCAAAGTTGCAACAGTGCTGAAAAAAAAGAGAAACTTAGGACTTTCTCTCCCTCCCTCCCCCCCCCGCATCACACAATTGTGATTCAGACATTTAGCAACAGTATGATGGTTACAGTATGTTACAATCACTTGATTGGCATTTGTGACTTTCACAACCAGCTTCCAACAAGCAAAGTCAATAGGGCACACAACAGGAAGTCACAAGTAGTGGTCATATGACAATGTACTTCATAACCATGAGTGATTCGCTTGATGACCACAGCCAGAAGTGACATTGTATGTCAACATGACCATGTGACATTTGATTTAGTGACTGTATCCATTAGCAATGGAGCTGCCAGCCTCTATTGCAGTCAGTGAGAATTACCTATACATATACTTGTGTATATTTAATTTTGATTTGTAAGGATCAAAGAATGGAGAACTTCCAGTCTGCAGACCACATATGATCTGTGAAAATTAGCTTTTTCAGAGATCAAGAGACATTTGGGACAATTTTAAGATCCCTAGCCATAATTAAAATTAAAATATTTGAATAATAAAATATCTGAGGAACACTTTGAAACTGGGACCAAGGCCAAATTGCCTTCTTGGCTGGTCCTCTTCTCACTGTGTCTATATGAGATCGTCTCACATAAAAAAATAAAATAAAACTTTTCTCTTCACTAAAATCCACTCCTCTACATTTTTCTCCTTACAGAAAATATACTTCCTACTTCATGCATGTTGAAAAACACAATATAATTCCCTTGTGCCTAACTGTACATGAAGATCAAAGCAATTACTTCCTTCCTGAACTAGGCAGACCTAGTGTATTCAATGGCCCTTAGATATTTTTAAGGATTATTTAAACACTACTACAAAAAGATTGTGCATTTTACAATGTTTTATTTAGGGATAGAACGATCAAGTACAACTGACACAGAAACATATTCAGTGAAAGATATCTAGGCAGTAAATTATCTTGAAATAAGAGATGCAGTATATGTTTGTGTGTGTGTGTGTGCACGTGCATGCGTGCATGTGCGTGTGTGTAAAATCAGGTACTGCATTGCATATTTTGGGGAATTAAACTTCAAAATGAAAATAGTTTCAAAGACTACTTCTTTCTGATATTCTGTTTGTGTTGGTGTGTCTGTGTTTACGTATGTGCTTCTCAAAAACAACAACTAAAACAAAACACTTTAGCTTAATAAGTTTTGATTAAATTTAGTTCAGTATCTGGTACTTCCCCCCCAAGCTTTTGCTTTATAAAATACTGTAAAATTCTCTGTAATTATTAGCTGTAAGTCCTAAGACAATGAAGTCTAACTGCATTCTTCTGGGTATATGATACATTTACGTAGCCTTCAGTGCAGAAAATCTTTTTCAGTCTTTATCAGAAATCTCAATTAAAATCAGCCTTCTTACAAGGCTATAATAGTAATTATGACAAGGACTTTCTTGCACATGGAGCAGCTGTTCCATGAGAGAAAACTTATAGTTTTACTATTAATGAGTCAGGAAAAATAGGTCCTAGCAAAAGATTGGCTTTGCATAAGGAGAACACTGGGAATTGCTGTTGCATACATGTAAGTTAAGACATTAGTGCCTTTCCAGGTGCTTTGACCGTAACATTTTCATCTATAATAATATGTATTTTAGAAAACTTTGTCAAATCAGCTAGTAAGAGATGAAACATTGTAAAAACATTAACACTGTATAATTTTTATAACTGAGCTATCTTATAATAGCTGTTGTCTAAGGACTGGTTCCATGGAGAGAGATTTTTCCATGGACTGAAGGTTGTGTGGTTTTGTGTGCTGCCTATATTACACAGATGGGGTTTTGCTTTTTTGTGCAGACAGGTTGCTGGCATGCCATGGCCTGGTACTGGTCCACAGATTAGGGGTTTGGACCCCTGGTGTAAGGTATCTGTTTCCTACTGTTATTTTCCAGAACTGTTTTGTTCCATGTACTAATCACATAAACTATAACTCCTTTAAATTACTTTGAGAACACAAACATTGGATTGGTTGATCTACAATTCCTTCTATAAGTTAGGTTAAAAGATACATATATAAGGTGACCAACTTTTTTACAATGAGAAGGAGGACACAAATAAATTGAAGAAAAAAAATGAGTCTAATGCGTGCATGTGTGCCGTGTCATGTTTCGGTAAGAAGTAAACAAAGCCACTTGCATGTGGTGCACTCTTGCACACGGCGCACTCTCTCAAAACAATTCTCCTGTGTGGAGCGCATGCATCTCATAATCGCATCTTGCCGCACTGTACTGAGCCTTGACGAATCGTCATGTCAAATACAAATACATCACATCACACGCAACAGATCAGATCGGCATCGATCGAATACGGAGATTTACAGATTAGTCTTCAAATATCAAAGAGGACATGTAGGAAGACATCTTTCAAGAGAGGACAAAACTTACAAAAGGAGGACTGTCCTCCCTAAAGGAGGACGGTTGGTCACCTTAACATATAGACAAATCTCTGCTTAAGACCAGTAAGGTTCTATATTCAAATATACTGTAAATTTGACTCCTTATAGGAATATAGTAATAAAACTTGTTAGATATATTTCTTTTTAAAAATGGAAAGATACAAGAAATCATAAAAAGTCCTGTGCCACTAAGGTGATCCTCTGTAGAAGTCTTCTTTTTTTAGGGAACACCTAATCCCCACAGCACTGTCTTAGGCCTAAAGATATTTACGCATGTAGGCTGTATTGATATTATCCTTCTCATCTTCTCATCTTTCCTACAACCTTATCCTATTGATATCTATGATTGATCATTAGTTGTATCTTATGATTAATGATTGTAACTATGATATGTGATATATGACCTACCACATTGTTGTTTGTATGTACACTGAAAGCTTATGCACCAGAGACAAATTCCTTGTGTCCAATCACACTTGAGCAATAAGTTCTATTCTATTTTATTCTATTGTAGTCATACAGTAGAAGCCATGATGATCTCACACATCGTGATATCATGCAAATAACATATTTTTGTAATTTGTATCAGTCATGTCATGATGCTAATTCATAACATTTGTGTGATGATGTCAGTTACCTTTCTTAACCCTTTGAACTCCCTACTCGGAGCCCCAAGTTCAAAGTCCATGTTTTTTGCAAGAAAACTTTCAGGAATGGCAGACTGTAAAATAGCAGAAAATGCCAACATCAGAGAAAACCATTATGAGTAAGACTTGAACTTCATGAAGGTTTCGAATCAGTTCATCATGAACCAGCGTTCAGGTTAGAAAAAGAAATCATTTTTGGACTCTTCCCCCCCCCCCTTGTAGTTTTGGCTTTCATCCTCAGCTTTCTTATGATATGAAGTTAAAGATTCCAGATGACATCCATTTGCAGAAATGACTTTTGAATATTTACTCGGCCCTACTTTCTGTTCACTATTTGCAACCTTGATGAAAATGTTTCCTTGCTTAGACTCTTCTCCACTGGGACCTAGGTCATGAAAAATTTATGTTCCCTGCTGAATCTAATATTCAGAAACTATATCACCTGTACTCCATTTATTCAAGCACACCTGGTGCTGTCTCCCTTTTTAGACCTGATGAAAGTTGTGTTTGCCATGAATATGAATCTTAATGTTTGGATCAGCTGTGCAGATGAGCATTTGTTAAAGTCCTTTTGCCAGAACTTGAATGAGATCCTTGGGGTAGAAAGACAAAGCTCTGTGGAAAGGGCTTGCTTCCTTACCACAGTTTAAAGAAAAGCTTAAGGGTCACATATTGTTAATTAATTTTCAATGAAACATTGATAAAACATTGATAAAACTGAGGAAAACAAAGGAAGCAAAATTATGCTCATAGTTTCAAACTAATTTACTCATGAACACGACATCTCCACATAGGTTCAGAGAGTAATTTCTTCCTATTAGCTTCTACTAAGTTTATCAATCCAAATCTCTTCAAAAGAAAGAAATCAGTTCATTGCCTCTATCATCACTAAGTCTGCATCCAAAAGTGAGATTTCATGTATAAACATAATGGGACTCCCTCACTTGGAGTGCTAATATAGCATTCTGTTGTGCATAGGCAAATTGTGACATCACTCTGTGTGTCCAGTTTCTGTGTATTGCTACATTTTTACATACTGCCTTGTGAACAACTTCAAGAAAACCAATGGCAAAGAAGCAACTTTCTGCCTTAAATTTAATGGATACTGCTACTGTCAGCCAACTGAGCTCTAGTCATAATTCAGAGTTTGACTTGCTTCAAGAATAAAAAGTTGCAGTCCAAAAAGATGGATGAGGAAAAAATAAATAAAAAGAACTAATAACAGGAAGTAGAGTCTCACACTGCTGTAGTATCTGTCAGCTATAGTTAATTATTTGTGCTTTCAAAGCTGTGAGCATATTAACCTGAAGATGAACCTGAAGCTACTGAACCAGTAGCTTTTGTACTAGTTATGATAGGCAGTGAAAAGATTGAACATTTAAATGATGATAGATTATTCTATTAATCATAGCAACAGCATGCAACAATTAGCTATCATCATTTGACTTTTTTCAATAATGCAGGAACAAAATAAAATTTCAAACAAGAGAGAACTTTCAACCTCTCATATGGATTTTATTCGTTCAGTTATATATAACATCACCTGCACAAAACTCTGAAGCACGGTAGAATAAATTTGTGAAGATGACAGAAAAATAACACTTTTTAAAAAATCTATATAGAGGGGAAATATGTACTTGGTCATTTGGAAGTGTAGCTTGCCAGATCCCCCCAAAACTAAATAAAAGTATAATTTAAATGACAAAAGTGTAAAAAAAATGCTACTGCAGGATCTGGTCTTTCCAGTACCAAAATTTTATTTTTTTTGAAAATGCTTTTGCTGATATACGTTAATGGCAACTAGGAAGATGCCAGGATTCTTACAGTATGAGTCTGCTACTCCTGAGGGGTAGGAGAGCAGATGTGAATAATCTTGAGGCTCATTTGTTGAGAAGCAATAGACATGATCTCTAGCAAGAATGTTTTATCATAGATTATATTTGCTTTGGCAGATGCAGTAGAATGTAGCTTTGTACCTATTTGGGGTAAAAAATGAATATGATAGTCTCACAAGTCAGAAGAGCAAATATATTATTCTACGAGAAGTGTATGTTTGTGTTTGAGAAGGGAGAATGAGAGGTATGAAAATAAGGTCTACGCTAAGTGTACTTCAACAATATCTGGTCTGTCTTATTGCAGAGGCAAAAAAAATAAATGTCTAAACATGCAGTGAAAGCAGCCATTACATCAGGAGGAATATGAAATATAGATTGGAGGTAATGACAGTCTCAGCACTTTCATTGATCTGACAGATTCAGATTGGTTCCTTCACTGATCTTAAGCAGTTCCTTCTATAACTTATTTCTGATATTTGACAATTATTATTATTCAATATCTCCTGCTTGTTAAAGCAATATATATATAGTCAATATATATATATAGTCAATTACCAATAAAACGTGAACACCAGGAATATAATAAACTATAAAAGTTTAATACCATCGCCGATCACCAAGCTTTCGTCAGATACTTCTGACATCATCAGGGTTAATGCTGGTCTGTGGGAGAGTGCCTTTATAGGTGAGCCCTATAAAGGCACTCTCCCACAGACCAACATTAACCCTGATGATGTCAGAAGTATCTGACGAAAGCTTGGTGATCGGTGATGGTATTAAACTTTTATATTTTATTATATTCCTGGTGTTCACGTTTTATTGGTAATTGACTATGGATTCACCCAGGAATCACATTTTTATTTTCACTATTCTTATTAATATATATATATGTATATGTATATGTATATGTGTATATATATATATATATATATATATATATATATATATATATATATATATATGTCTTTGGTTGTTCGGGTTTTCTCCCGCGTAAAATTGGAAGTCTCTTGGCGACGTTTCGACGAAGTCCCATTCATCATCTTCAGGCTGGTGTTTTCAGCTTAGAAAACACACACAAACCGCTATCTGCACGCTCTCTCACACCACCACCCAGCACAGATCAACTCTGTAGCCAAGACACTCATCTCCAGAACAAAACGCTTAGCTGACGAACAACACCTAAAACCCGAACTACACACTCTCACCAATGTATTAACATCCAATGGATTCCATAGAAATAAGATTACAAACCTAATCCAAAAAGAAACCCCCACTAAAATCCAAGACAAAGAACAAGAAAACGGCAAAGCCCTCCTCCCATACATAAAAGGCACCACAGACAGAATCAGTAAGATCCTCCATAAACACAACATCAAAACAGCATTCTGCACAAACAGAAAAATATCCACCATCCTTAGAAACCCCAAAGATAAATTGAATTAGAAAATCAAGGAGTATACGAAATCCCATGCACCACTTGTCCCACCACATACATCGGACAAACCAACAGAAGAATAAGTGCACGCATTGAAGAACATAAGAACTCAGTCAAAAAAGAGGAACCAACATCTTCCCTGGTCCACACCTTAAAGCCACAGGACATGAAATTGACTTTAAAAATACCAGAACCATTGCCAAAAGTGAACATTTTAATAACAGAATAATCAGAGAAGCCATCGAGATAGAAAAACGCCCACACAGCATGAACAAGCGAGATGATACCTCCCACCTACCAGCCATTTGGAAACCTGCCCTTATTGACAAATGACTCCCTAACACAAAAAATGATACCAGACCCACACTCACAAAAACCACACAGGAGGTCACCACCACACATCCACGCAAAAAACACACCCAAAGCCACACCGATGACGAGGCACGACCACAAACCAGAAGCCAGACCACAGCTGCATCATTAGCCACTTTAAACCCCTCCAATCCATACATGAAGCAAACTGACACCCTCCATGAAGAGGAAGCACGACCATGAACGCGAAGCCAAAAAATAGCAAGGCAGCCCAAAATTTCAAACCCCTCTGCAACTTAGACTAACCTGAGCACAACCAAACAGAACACTCCCCCAGCCAATCAGAGCACAGCCAAGCCCCTAACCATTCAGAACACACCTCCACCCAATCAGAACACAGCCAAACTCACACCCAATCAGTTCATACCCCCACTGGCAGTTAAAAGGAAGAAATAGCTAAGACCACACATTGCTGCTCAAAGCACGAAGCTGAAAACAGCAGCCTGAAGATAACGAATGGGACTTCGTCAAAACGTCGCCAAGACACTTCCAATTTTACGCGGGAGAAAACCTGAACAACCAAAGACCTACATACAAATACCCGCGAAAACCTCAGAAAACATATATATATATATATTAAAAAGGATATTAAAAATAGAAGCATGATTCCTGGGTGTATACATGGTGAGAATAAAATATGATCACCAGGAAAATTTAAAACATTAAAAGTTTTAATATAAAACAGAAGTTTTAAATAAAAACATTAAAAGTTTTAAAAGATTAGCAACCTAGCTTTCGTTGGCTCCTGCCAACTTCATCAGGGCGTACACAAATCAATGGGAGTGAACATTTATATGTAAGTTAATGCCTGCACTCGACTCCTGGACCGTGTAATAGGTCCAGGTCAGCCAATCATAGCATTCCCTGTAATTGCTGCATGATTGAGTGACTCATCTACTTGCACACCTAATATTAAGAGTGTGGGAGGCCCGCACCCATTCACTCCATTACTGGCAGCCCAGTAAAGACAACTTCACTCTGTTGCCAGAAAGGACTAATATCCAATCAAATGATAGTCGATGGCCTGAGACCCCCCGGAGCACCGCAATAGAAACGCGATCACTACGCCAAGAAACACCTGCCGGGGCTAGGGATTTAATTCCCGACACATTAGGCATCTTCTCCGCCTCCTCAGAAATCCCTGGGATGACTAACCCGTATGTCGGTCGATCAGAGATGCGCTCACATCCGTGGAGTGTAACGAGAGCTCGGATTGACAGTTTGACCACACCCCCTACAGACACACCCCTGCTGAAGGAATAATCACGCGATCTCGGAAGGCAGCATTACTAGCCGGGATGAATGGTAGCGTGTGCATTTCACCAGGATCCGCATCGCGTTTTACATCACACCCCTTCTGGGGGAGAAGCGAGGAGAGCCGACCCACTGGAGTTTGCAAGCAACCACCTTTGGGGATCTTGACGGCCTCGATGACTGGCCAACATGATTTATAATCCAACCCCCACAATATGTTCAAAAAAAGGGGAGAACAACTGTTACGGAACTTAGCGAGGCTGGGAAAGCTGGGAAAATGGTGTGTGGCGGAGAACCATGCAGTGAAAGCATAAGTACATTACCCTGATTGAGGCTTTGTTATAAAAAAACATCATGATGTTAAGGATAGATGTCAGAACGGTGGAAAAGGGGAGGGCCATAAACTCATGGAGAGTTCAAAGGAAGAGAGAAGGGGGAGATGACTTAGTGGTGGGGATGACATCTCGAGTTGGAATAAGATCGAGGATCCTCCTAGACCATGGATACGGATGAGTGGAGAGTCGGAGGCTTGTTTAAACTCTGATGAGGGACGTGTGATACAAGTAGATGAATCACTCAATCATGCAGCAATTACAGGGAATGCTATGATTGGCCGACCTTGACCTATTACATGGTCCAGGAGTTGAGCGCAGGTGTTAACTTACATATAAATGTTCACTCCCATTGATTTGTGTACACCCTGATGAAGTTGGCAGGAGCCAACGTAACCTAGGTTGCTAATCTTTTAAAACTTTTAATGTTTTTATTTAAAACTTCTGTTTTATATTAAAACTTTTAATATTTTAATTTTTCCTGGTGATCATATTTTATTCTCACTATATATATATATATATATATATATATATATATATATATATATATATATATATATATATATATTCATAGATTTTCATGGGTATAGGTATGCAGGTCTTGGTGTATTCGGGTCTTTTCCCATGTAAGATTGAGAGTATCTTGGTGACGTTTCGACGAGGTCCCACTCATCATCTTCAGGCTGGGGTCTTCGGCTTCGTGCTTGTGCGAGCAAAGTGTGATCGGAGCTGCCATATCTATATATATTGGTGGGTGTGTGTGGAGTGCTGGCTTAGTTGCTGTAGGTGGATTGGTTGGCTGTGTAGGAGCTATTGTTTGTGGATTGTTTGGCTGTTTCGTAACATCCTGAGTAATTGAGGTGCTGGCTGTGTGACCATTAGTCTTTTGTGTTGTAACGACCTGGGTTATCACGCAACCCATTAACCATTACCCCATATATATAGCAATTTGTTTTTCTCCAAAGATTTTTGAATTATATTTTGAATTGCAGTTTTAAAGAAAAAACTAAAAAACGAGACTTGTAATCTTGATTCTTTTTATGCAATTATACAGAGTAGCACTGTTCTGAATTATTTGTCATCTGAAGAGCTGACATCAAAAGCTGATACCAAGGAGAATTCTGGTGAATGCCATGGTGAACTGATATGCTGCTGGTAGTGGGACTGCATTTATGAGAATTGTAGTAGGATGCTGGATCTGGACCCTGAAATCCTTCTGGAGGAAGGAGAGATTGTTGAGATAAACCTATGTGATTCCAAACAGACACTTTTTATGAGTAGACCACAGGAACTGTTTTTTTAAAAATATTAGGCCATGAGTTAATTGGATGGGAGTCGAGGATTCCATTAAGTTCATGCTGATAATGCAGTCTTTTAATCACTTTCTAGATTATTTTTTTATTGTATTGCATTGGGAAGTTTAAAACCTTTTGAATTGGTAAGGTTGTTGTTGTATCACACAGATGATACTTAAACACTAAAGACTATGGCTCAGCAACAACAACCAGCCAATCAAACAGCTCAAAACCAGATCATAACTCAGAAACATCTGGACAAATAACACCCACACCAATTTACATCACACAAAAAGGTATTTAAAGGTCTGACAGAGGAGCACAATTCATAGTGCACTGAAGATGTTCCCTCCAAATGGAGACAAAACATTTCCAGCCAAATAGCCAAGCCCAGAGATCAAACCAGCAGCCCAACTACCAACTACTAACACATATCAACTTTGGAAATTATTTGAAAGTGAACTTAAATGTATCAAGCAATGAGAGGGATATGGAGAAAGTTATACCGGATACACAAATAAAATGATGGATCCCAAAGGAGATGTACAAATTACAATCAGAAATGTGATTTGGACAACTTTTTCGTACTGGTTTTGCAAAACAGTTCAAGTTTCAAAGTTTTCAAGGACTTTATTAAAAGTCACAAAAAAGGACAAACTTTATTAATTGGATGTACAAAAGAGGTCTGTGAAAGATTTGTGAAAGATTCTTAAAAGTTTCTTAGGTTAAAAAGGAGATAAACAGAAACGAAGCTCTGGGACTATATTTGAAGAGGTTAAAAATTAAAACTTAAAAATTCAGGGAAATAATAGAAATGTTTGTGTTATTCAATCATTAAAATATTAGTTGTATCTGGTTTATCTGGATTTTTGCTAACAAAAAAAGGAATGAGAAAGATTTTTGACTTTATTTCTTAGTTAAGAGATGTGTTATGGGTGAACAAAGTTTATATTATATTTAGAGATGGTGATCAACTTAATAGCTGGGATGAAGGGGGAATTTGCTTCTTTTTTTCCTTCTGTTTTCTCTTTCTCTCTTTTTTTCTTTTTTAACATATTTTCTTATTTCCCTGGTTTATGTTTGTAGTTTCTATTAGTGTGTATTCTTTTATTGTGGGAATAATCCAGAGAAAGAAATATTTTGGGGAATATTAAAAAGGCAGAATATATCTCCCCAAAGGAATAATGGAGAAGATCTTAAAAAAGACACAAACCAGCCCTCAGAAACCAGCCCCAGCCCCTCTCCTCCAAGCAGAAACTAGGCAGAGGCCATCTTTTAGAAATGCAGATGTAATAATCCATTCAGGAAGGTTGGAGCCAGGAAGCTATTAGAAAGACAAAGACACCTAAAATATACATACCCCCACCCAAATTCTAAGGACAGGAGACATAATAGGATTAACCCACTAATACCAAAAGGGCACACTCAGATTCAGGTCAAAGTATAGAAAATACAAAGCCTCAAACAGGAAACAACCTCAAGAGCCCCAGAAGGTATAAAAACCTACCACACCCTGCTATATGTGGTCAACTTTTCCAGAGCCATCTTTCTGTCTGGCTCTCCTTTTCAATAAACTATAATCTTCTTTCTAAAGCAGTCTTCATTTTGATTATTCTCAGCTTGGACTGGACCCAATGAAGATTTTTCTCTCAACACTTTCTATTTAAAATTCTTAATAAAATTACTTTAGAAAAAAGAACTGATACCAAGAATTGAATTTATTTGGTAATTAAGCTTTTTACCTCTTTGGTTTGTTGACAGAGGGAACTTTATATATATCAGCTGGTGAATGGGACATGGTTAGTCCTAACCAAATTGGGAGACTGGGAGTTCTAGTACTGCCTTGGGTACAAAACTAGCAGGGTGATCTTGGGCCAGACATTTTCTCTAAACTCTAGGATGCAAGAAATGACCAACCAACTATGAAAAGTTATCTAGGAAATCTCTGAGAATCAGACATAATTGAATGGAGAAATAAAATATAAAACAAAACAAAATAAAACAATAATATATAGACTATACAGATGAAGTATAAAGGACAGATCATTTCAATACTCTCTATATCTAAAAGTTTCTAGGAGATGGTTATATGTAATGAGATATGCATTTTTATTCAGCAATTACATAATATGACATTTCAGACAATGTTATTGATGCTATATCCAACATCATTAGCAATTTAAACATGTACAGGTTAGTGGCAAAGCTTATCATTTTGTTGACATATTGTGTAAATTGTGAAGGGAAATGCTATTTTTGCATTTTCTTTTTCTTTTTTAAAGTGACTTTCAAGACAGGTTTAGTTCATCAGCTTCTGCCATTCTGCACATTTATTCTTGCAGCAATAAACAGTTTATGTACAGTTTTGCAGTTTCCATTAAGCATTTCAAAACAGGAAGGCAGAATGACCAGAAAAGGCATATAAAGAACTTTAATCAAAATTAGGGGAATATTATTAGTCACTGCATCAAGAGGAAAACAGCCAGTATGGAATTATCAAGAACATTTTTGTAAGCATTCTTACATAAAACACATAATTATGTAATTGCATTCCAAGGATTAAACAATTAATCAAATTTAGTAAAATGTCTTTGCAGTGTCCCTGAAATATTACAAAGACCAGATTCATACTAAAATGTTCAAGAGTCAATACTGAACACCAGCTATTTTGTTAAAAATTGAAAAATCATATAAAGAGCTTAAGCTGAATAGTATTTTATTTGAACTTTCCCCTCTTTAAAGATCTCAAGATCTAACTCTTCTCCAATGTCTAAATTCATATTTTTATTACTACTTGTAACAAAAGAACAAGAGCTTTTAGACATTATAACCTTAAGTTTCTTGACTCTCATGCAACTTGCTAGAAATGAAGCTGGCTTAAGAAATTATTTCAGGATTTAAATTTCTGCCTGCCCTTATCTAGGGTTTTTTTTTTTTATGTTCTGTCTGAACTGTGTTTATCACCTGATAGAGTCTTCTGTTTGTTTATTTCTCCTGGACTGGTAAAAGGACAAATATAGAAAAAGAAAATCTGTTTTTTTTTTTCAGTCACTCTGTCAATGGATCATACTCAATTTTTTCATTAGCCATTTTGCTATTCTAGCAGCCTACCTTTCTAGGAACTCCTATGTAGCTTGCTGACAAAGAACTATTAACAGAGAAAGCTCTATCTAAGCACTAAACAATATCTCAGTTGTCCTTGAAAGCATTAACTTGTCTGAACCTAAGAATTTGAAAGGTAAACACAATTTGGACAGAACCCTATTGTACAGTCCTGCAAATGCCTTGAATATGTTTTTTCACAGTTATCTCTGCTGGCAGATATAATATATTATATAATTATAATATTATAATAGCTATAATAATAGTGCTTTTGAAGCACTCTCCTTTAAGAAGATGTATGCCATGAACTCCCACAGACAACACCTCATAGATGCATTCCATGAAGGGAAGTAATATCTTTCTCCATCTCTCCCCTGAAGCCCACAACTGCACTCTAAAGTTGGTAGGACAATGCATACATTGATATTGAATTAATTTGAAAGTTAAGACTTAAAATGACTAAATTGCTAGGTCATATCAAAGCTTGCTAATTATCTATTGTGTGTTATTTCTTTCTTTCTTTTTTTGCTTTCTTGGAACACTTATGGTTCTTTATCTGCAGTTTTTACACAGAAAGAAATACTTTGTTTCATGATATTTTTTTTGTGGGCTCAACTATCACACATATTGAAGCAAGTAGAAACCAAAACTCATCAGGTCTCCCACTTTTTGAGTGATGATTGAGAATATTCTCTCGTTTATGTATTAATTAATTTATTTAAATACACAGTCCAGGGCATATAAAATTGGGCAGATAGTGTCCCAGTTTTAATTTTTAAATTAAAATTTGTTGTGTTTTAATTTTTTAAAAAACAGGTCCATAGATTCAATCTATGAATGTGTAAAAACAGCACAAAACAGGCCCATCTGGTCAGCTCTATTGGGAAAACCAAATAGGAAATATGACTAGATAAACTAAATCTCATTCATTCATTCATTCACTTTTTATGCCACCCATTTTCTCTACAAGGTGGGTCTGGATGACTTGCAAGTTACTTTATTATAGAATCTTGAAATTCTGAAGGTACAAACTTCTCATTGTGAATGTCACCTGATGTTACCTCACTATCACAAAACCTACCAACCATACAAAGCCCTTATAAGAACACCGACAGTGGCATGCCCTAAATTCCGCTGAAGATGTTACCTAATGCTGGTAATGAAACATTCAGAAACCAATCCACAGGGGAAATGGGGATAGTTTTGAATCCACAGGTGTTCCTTATCAATGTGAGAGCCGAAACTGTTGAAGAGTTGTTTTGGCGAACTAAAGTTTCTTGTCATAATAATTATTGGAAGATATATTGGACAATGTTACCTGAACTATCAGAGAGGGGAGGGAAAGTTTCATTCTTTTAATTAACTGCTTTGTGCCATTTTTTAGAGCTAGTTTTAATTCTATCGTACCGGTTTGCCTAATAAAGTTAACATTAGAGAACACAATGTCTCTGATGTTTTGCTTCATTGGACATCTCAACTGGAACTTGACACTAAGCTAGCTCTGTAAACAATTACAATTTCATTAAAGGGGTCCTGAGCCCCTACATCCTCTGGTAGTCTTCAGAGAGATGGTGAAGACTCAGGAGAAGACTGAAATGTGTGGCCATCAAAAAACTGCCAGGGAAGTATCTGGGGTTACTGCAGCAAGTGGC